>NW_019942738.1:108599-166411 GCF_002910315.2 Salvelinus sp. IW2-2015 | reverse complement strand
TCCCGTTCTTCAGCACCGTACAAACGTGGAAGGAGTACTTGACACCTGGACTCAGACTAGAGAACGTCAGGGTGTTGAACAATGTTGTCTTCTTCTGGACTTCCTTACCATCACAGGAACAGGTCACGAGACATGCCTCAGGAACACCAACACGTTTGTCCCAACTCAGAGACACTGATTCACTGCTGACATGATCTATCTATCTTTTCGGTGGCACAGGTTCTGCAAAAAGGACAAAGGACCCAATTCAATTATAACTGAATAATGAAAACACAAATAAAACATCATTCTCCTGTAAGTGCAGAGAATGCAAGAGGACATGTTTGAATCATTGTACTTACTTGACAGTCACAGTCAGTGATGTGGTGAAGAAAATAGGTGGGTAAATGCTGTTCGCCGTTCGCAGTGAATAAAGTAATGCTCCCTATATTTTCATAGCATTTTCCAGCAATAGTTGGGTAAAAGATCATGCAAATAAAAAAGGTGCGAAACCAGCATTAACGTGAGCTTACCTTCCATTACATCACTGGTTACTACAATACAATACAATTACAACTACCCAAATAAGCATACATGCAGTGTTTTCATGTGATTGGATAAAGCAAGTGATAAAATATACTCCAAGCTTGCCAATAACGCTGAGATACAGTATATTGTAAATGATATAATTTCCTCTAATATTATTGAAGTACCTGCTACAGCAGCATCCATCTGTTTAGCTGGATCTACCTCTAGATCACCAGCTTGTACTCTCTGAGAAGTGTCCTCATCTTCCCCAAGGTATAAGTCAAAGAATTGGTCACTGGCATCATGAAATTCCTTCAAATGGAAACAATATTACAGGCAGAATGAAGGGTTTTATCCTTTGGAATCAGTCAATTGAATGATTTCACATTGTAAATGTTAATGTCCTTGATAAATGATGTTAAAAAAAACATTTCTGACAAGGTTATTAATTCTGTATTATAAACTGGGTGGTTCAAGGCCTGAATGCTGATTGGCTGAAAGCTGTAGTATATCAGACTGTATATCACAGGTGTGACCAAAAATGACTTTTTACTGTTCTAATTATGTTGGTAACCAGTTTATAATAGCAATAAGACACCTCTGGGGTTTGTGGTACATGTCCAATATACCACAACTAATGGCTGTATCCAGGCACTCCTTGATACGCTGTGCTTAAGAACAGCCCTTAGCCGTGTTATATTGGCCATATACCACACCCCATTYTGCCTTATTGCTTAATGATAGCAAGTTGGCGGCTAAAGAAATGAGAGCATAGAACTCAGATAGCCTATAGGCCAATGCAGTAGTAGGCCTATAACTTCCATCGTCGACTTTCTGTCTGTACTTGAGATATCGCAAGTGAAGTGCAACATCATATCAAATCAATCAGTTGGGTCTGGCCTGAAGCTGTCGCTCGTGAACTTGCAACTTTACATCAAATTTGATTGTCACATACACATATTTAGCAGATGTATTGTGGGTGTAGCGAAATGCTTGTTTTCCTAGCTCCAACAGTGCAGTAGTCTAACAGTGCAGTAGTATCTAAAAACGATTCACAACAATACACACAAATCTAAAAGTAAAAMAATGGAATTATGAATTATATAAATATTAGATCAAGCAATCTCAGAGTGGCATTTACTAAAATACAGTAGAATAGAATACAGTATATACATATGAGATGAGTAAAGCAGTATGTAAACATTATTAAAGTTACTAGTGTTCTATTATTAAAGTGGTCAGTGATTCCAAGTCTATGTAAACTCAGCAAAAAAATAAGTCCTCTCACTGTCAACTGGGTTTATTTCAGCAAACTTAACATGTGTAAATATTTGTATGAACATAAGATTCAACAACTGAGACATAAACTGAACAAGTTCCAGACATGTGACTAAAAGAAATTGAATACTGTGTCCCTGAACAACGGGGGGGGGGGGGGGCTKAAAAWKAAAAGTAACAGTCAGTATCTGGTGTGGCCACCAGCTGCATTAAGTACTGCAGTGCATCTCCTCCTCATGGACTTGCCAGTTCTTGCTGTGAGATGTTATCCCACTCTTCCACCAAGGCATCTGCAAGTTCCCGGACATTTCTGGGGGGAATGGGGGGGGTGGGGGGGGTTTGGCTGACAGGGATGTCCTTGTCCCATCGAGCACTAACGACTCCTGTGGCGGGCCGGGCGCAGTGCACGCTGACACAGTGCCCAGGTGCTTCCTCCAACACATTGGTGCGGCTGGCTTCCGTGTTAAGTGGGCATTGTGTCAAGAAGCAGTGCGGCTTGGTTGGGTTGTGTTTCGGAGGACGCACGGCTCTTGACCGTCGCCTCTCGAGTCCGTACAGGAGTTGCAGCGATGAGACAAGACTATAACTACCAATTGGATACCATGAAATTGGGGAGAAATAGGGGTAAAATAATAATAATTGGCGGGAGACAGCTGAGCACATTTTGGATAGTTGAGTTCTGGAGAGAGACACACTGTATCTTTGCCACACAACCCTCCCCTTGTCAAAACATTTTAAATTATACTCAAGACATTATCGTCACACATATAGTGCCTTCAGAATTATTCCACATTTTGTTACATTACAGACAGAACTCAAAATGGATTAAAAAAAATGTATCTCACCCATCTACACACAATCTCCATAATGACAAAGTGAGAACATGTTTTTAGACATTTTTGCAAATTTACATTTACATTTACATTTAAGTCATTTAGCAGACGCTCTTATCCAGAGCGACTTACAAATTGGATTTATTGAAAATGAAATGCAGAAATATCTAATTTATATACGTATTCAAACCCCTGAGTCAATACTTTGTAGAAGCACCTTTGGCAGCAATTACAGCTGTGAGTCTTTCTGGGTAAGTCTTTAAGAACTCCACACCTGGATGTGCAACATTTTCCCATTATTCTTTTCAAACTCTGTCAAATTGTTTGTTAATCATTGCTAGACATACCTTTTCTGGTCTTGCCATAGATTTTCAAGTAGTTTTAAGTCAAAACTGTAACTCGGCCACTCAGGAACTGTCACGGCTGTTTGTAGAGACGTGAGTTGTTGAGTTACATTATTTATGAGAAAGTGAAACTTCAGCAAAACAACAAACGAACCGTGACTACAGCAGTGCACATGCACTAACTCAAAATACAATGTCCCACAAACACAGGTGGGAACAAACACTACTTAAATATGATACCCAATTAGAGACAACGATACCAATAATTTCTGAATGCACTGTATATTTAGATGATTTTCACTGACAGCCACAACTCAATAATCAGCTAGGCTTATTGCCACACACACTTCCCAAATAGGCAATCCACAGCTATTTTTTTTCAAAGAAGATGCTCTATGGCAAAGTCAAGCWCTCTGGTGAAATATTTTGAATGATTTTATTTAGACAGGAGTAATTGTATAATTTTTGCAAAAACATCAATTTACTTTTGGGGAAGCCAGCATCCGAACAGTGCACTCTGCAACAGACAACTTTCCTTTCCAATTCACAAGTGGCTGACACCAGAGATCTTTATATGATGATGAGATGCTCATGTCTCCACCCTAACAACGGGAATCATTGTCCCAAAGGCGGGAAGGCAGGCAACAAGCTTATATGTGCATATTATGCCAATAGAAATGCATTGGGCTTATTCTGGACAGATTTTGACGAGAGTGAGCCCTCTCACTCAGCCTCTTCCTCTCACCGGAAAACAGCGCCCCTCTGTCTTAAATATGTAGTCCATGACATGCCATACTCTTTTTGTCCACACAACATCAGATATATGGTCTACACATACTGAGACAGGGGGCGCAGTTTCGCTCACTCGGAGGCTTTATCTAAAATTGATGTGTCTTTCTGTCAGTGCACYTCTCGGTCAAATAAATTATCAATAGTTCAATATTTTATTTGGAAGGGCGGGCCAAGCCCCCTAAGGCCCATCCATAATGCCGGCCCTGCACATCTCTATCTGCTAAAGCCTGGAAGTTTCATCCTCCTAGGCCTGTTTAGAAGTGCGAAAGCACAAAAGCACACCCTACCTCTTCATCTGAGGAACAATCCATTGGCAGGGGGGTATCTTCAGGTGCCCTACTCCTACCCCGGTCAACAGCCACATCTTTCAGACTGCCTGGCTCTGAAATTCGTTTGGGATAATAGATGAGCTCATGTTACAATGACAATTAATGTTCCAGCCCATTAAAAAGGCGGTGAAACATTATCCAATTATTTATTTTCTGTTATATCACAGCAAAGAGAAAAAGCACTAATGTAGAATTTCCACTGATGATTTACCAAAAAGGCTCAGACTTTTGTTATTTCTACCACCACGGCCRGGCTCCAGTGACTCACTGGGCCATGGCATCAGCAGAGCTGCTCTGAATTGAAGCCGAGGCCACGGACTTTTCAGCTTGCATTCATATAACACTGGCTAACTGTGAACATTGGTTAACATCTTCCACGGTTAATACCTTCTCACAATGCAACAGTGTTGATGGTGCAGATATTTGGATCCTAGATCAAAACTTAAGGACATGTTCTAGCTGTTTATCAGTTACCTAACATGAACATCCCTAAGCAATAGTGGACAGGGCCTATAAACTTGCCCTGAAATCATGAGGCGAGCCATTAAAACATTTGCAAGGCAAATATTTAGGCAAAGACTAATTTCACCAGATTTTACATCCTCTATAAAAAGCAGAGTACCCTGTGATTTAAGCCAGTTAAAAAGTGTTAGCAAATTTATAATTTTCTTGGCTTTATTGTTGTTGATACTTTGTAAATAATGACAGTACTTTTTAAAYTCTATCAAATGTGACAATTGTGCTTTTGATCATTCCATTTCATTTGATGAATATTATAGGAAAAATGTAAAATTCATAAAATGAATAATCAAAAGCCCAATTGTCACTTGTTTGATAGACTATCATGTAATAAAAGGGTTATATATAGACAGGTAAAATATAATATTCATAAAATGAAATGAATAAAAGCTCAATTGTCATGTGTTTGATAGATACATTGTAAATAATGTATCAAAAACAAAAGCCAAGAAAATGATGAAATTGCTAACACTTTTTAACTTCCTAGAAGGCTAATAATGCCTCCCTTTTCRACAATTGATGCATTGTTTTGTATTTGATTTGGAAATCTATTCAATCTACTTGTGAATGTGGAGAGATTGTTGTTTGAATGAATACAGTGTGTATTTTAACAATACTGAATAAAAAAATAAGGTAGACAAGACTGACTCACTAGGACTCTTCTAAAAAAAGGCCCGATGTTACAGTACCTACCTCGCTCTCTCTCGACGATTGCGTTGCATCTCAAACAAAACGGCTGTCCCACCTCACAAAGTGTGTTACATCGAGGACACTTCATTTTCAGAAAATGTCTACCACACAATGGAAGTCAATAAAATAATTAGATTATATCAAACATTTGCATTCGTAGGCTATAGTATAGCATGCTTAGTTTGGAATGTGCTTCTGTGATAGATTTACTTAAAATAAAGATAACAACTTCTTAATTTGCCTTGTGCCACGAAAGAGTTTGATAAACCTGAGTCACCTGCGACACAACTCACCTTTTGATCACACTCCAGCTAAACGACAACGGATAATCAAACCTTCCAGGTACTTCCTCTGGGATGAACCATGTGCAAGATTGACTATCTGTTTTTTATTGTGCCTGATAAGCTAACATTCATGCCACCACATTTTCAGTAGTTCCCTGCATTCACATATAACGTTATCCTACGCTATTAGAATGTCATTCATGTGAGAAAAAAKCCATTTATAGCATAATTTGGTTATCATTTGGTTCAGTCCGTCCGTGCTTTCTTTCGGTTTCACTGAAATGGAAACACAAGCGGATAAATAACAAGTTAGGGCGAGGCAGCGTAGGGCGAGACAGATTCAAGAATGAACAGGACCATGAATGAACATTTAGCAGACTAGTTGGTGTAATGGTTAATATACACTGAGTTAACAAACATTAAGAACACCTTCCTAATATTTGCTTGTTGTCCTTTAGGTGGTTGACCATTCTTGATTCACACGGGAAACTGTTGAGCGTGAAAAACCCAGCAGCGTTTCAGTTGTTGACACAAACCGGTACGCCTGGCACCTACTACCATGCCTCGTTCAAAGGCACTTCAATATTTTTTCTTACCCGTTCACCCTCTGAATGGCACACACACAATCCATGTKTCAAGMCTACAAAATACTTATTTAACCAGTTTTTTTTCCGTCATCTACAGTGATTGACGTGGATTTAAAAAGTGACATCAATAAGGGATCATAGCTTTCACCTGGATTCCCCTTGTCAGTCTATGTCATGGAAAGAGCAGTTGTTCATTATGTTTGTACACTCAGTGTATATATCTGTGCCATTGAAAATAGCAACATCTTCTTWWTGTTGWCTTCTTCAACATTTAKGTTTTACACAAATGTGAAAAYTGGTGCTCTGGTCAAAAGTAGTGTTATAAATGTATTGTTTWACTGTAATGTGTGGAAGGACCTCTGGGAGGATTTGGGAAGTTGTTTTGAGGAYGAGGTGCTACATGGGTGGTGGGAGGGATAAATAAAAAAAATCACCTTTATAATAAAGTATTTGCAGACTAACAATAAAATACAATTCCTAATGTGATGAGTAACRGAAGCATAYGACAAGATTTGGTAGCACTGTAGCATAAAGTAAATTGAAATACATTTGCCAAAATTATATAATTACACCTGAAAAACTTTTTGGGGCCTAAGCTACAGACGGCTACACGGATCCGCTAACACAGGACTATTAAAGGCCCAGTGCACTACTTTTGTGATATTTATATATACACAGTACCAGTCAAAAGTTTGGACACACCTACTCATTCAAGGGTTTTTCTTTATTTTATACATTGTAGAATAATACTGAAGACATCAAAACTATAAAATAACACAATGTTATTTAACACATATGGAATCATGTAGTAACCAAAAAAGTGTTAAACAAATCCAAATATATGTATATATATATATATAGATAGATATATATAGATATATATATATAAATAATTGTATTTTTTTTATTTATTTCAAAGTGTGCACCCTCAGCACCCACGTCTATGGCTGAATGTACACCCCTTCAAATTAGTGGATTCGGCTATTTCAGTTACACCCGTTGCTGACAGGTGTATAAAATTAAGCACACAAAACATGCAATCTCCATAGACAAACATTGCAGCAGAATGGCCCGTACTCAGTGTCTTTCAACATGGCACCGTCATGGGATGCCACCTTTCCAACAAGTCAGTTCATAACATTTCTYCCGTGCTKGAGTTGCCCTGGTTGACTGAAAGTGCTGTTATTGTGAAGTGGTAACGTCTAGGAGAAACAATGGCTCAGCCGCGAAGTGGTAGGCCACACAAACTCACAAAACGGGAWCGCTGAGTGCTGAAGCATGCAGAGCGTAAAAATCGTCTGTCCTCGGTTGCAACACTTACTATTGAGTTCCATACTGCCTCTGGAAGCAACGTCAGCACAAGAAKTGTTCGTCGGGAGATTCATSAAATGGTTCCATGGCCGAGCAGCCACACACAAGCCTAAGAGCACCATGCGCAATGCCAAGCGTGGGCTGGATTTGTGTAAAGCTCGCCACCATTGGACTCTGGKGCGATGAATCACGCTTCACCAACTGGCAGTTTGARGGACAAATGTGGGTTTGGCGGATGCCAGGAGAACGCTACCTGCCCCAATGCATTAAGCCAACMGTAAAGTTTGGTGGAGGAGGAATAATGGTTTGGGCTWGGATCCTTAGTTCCAGTGAAGGGAAATCTTAATGCTACAGCATATGACATTCTAGACGATTCTGTGCTTCCAACTTTGGGGCAACAGTTTGGGGAAGGCCCTTTCCTGTTTCAGCATGACAATGCCRCCATGCACAAAGCGAGGTCCYTACAGAAATGGTTTGTCGAGATCGTTCTGGAAGAACTTGACTGGCCTGCACAGAGTCCTGACCTCAACCCCGTCGAACACCTTTGGGATGAATTGGAACGCAGACTGCGAACCAGGTCTAATCGGCCAACATCAGTGCCCGACCTCACAAATTATCTTGGAAGTAAGTCCCCGCAGCAATGTTCCAACATCTAGTGGAAAGCCTTCCCAGAAGAGTGGAGGCTGTTATAGCAGCAAAGGGGGAACCAGCTCCATATTAATGCCCATGATTTTGAAATTAGATGTTCCATGAGCCATGTAGTGCATTTCAAAACAGAATGGAAATACTTCAATCAGAATAATTTTGTTTTTAAGAGAGTGTTGTGAAAACACTTTTTGGTGTTTCAGTGCATGTAAAAGGAAGCACCAAAACACAAAATTATTGTTTTGGCAGACTATCTAATTCAATCAGGATGTTTTCAATTTCTAATTGGTTCATTGCATAAATATTGATTGTTGACTTTCAGTTTTAAAGAAGACACTGGGAAATAAATAGTTTAAGGGTAGACTTTGTCACTTATTATAGGCCACAATTGCCAGGCCCATTGTGAGATTATAAATAATGTTCCAATCAATATGTTTAGGGATATGTAAGTTATAMCAGAGGTAACATGTGTAAGCGGGGCCTTCTTTACTGGTATTCATGTGAGGAGGTGGATGTGAACCCGGGTCTCCTTCTTGTCAAAACAATGGCTTAGTCCACTTAGTCAGCACTGCATTTTTTGTGATGAACCACCCTTGTTACACTGAGCACATGGGGCCCGATTCAGACTTCAGATAAGTAGACTTAACAGAGAATCAATAAAGCAAGGACTTCAATTCATGTTAAATCACCTTATCTTAAAGGGGCAAACCGTAGTASCTACATCAGTTTTTGGACATATACAGTAATGATATGTACCCATTGATTCTTGAAGAATATAACTTATAAATGCCTTATGAGCTTAGTTCAACCGTAGTATCCCATCAGAATCCAAAATATGAGCTTGTCTTACTCCAATGTTTGTAAACAAAGAAAATGTTACAAACTCTGTATATAAACCCTGTAAAATATGGTTAAAACTATCATTTTTATGTCATGGAGGGTCAGTCCTTGCATCCACAGCTCTGTCTATGAATCCCTCAGATTTTTAGCGAAATCGTGGCGGGGAGTACGCTTTGTTAAGTCTGAATAGGGCCAATAGAGAATATTTACATCTGAAATTCCACCTTTATTGTTTCTTTGTGCTGTGCTTTGTTTAGACCGATTATAAACAGGAGGAGACAGATAAGGAGTGAAAGTTGGACAGGCAGAAGTGGGAAATTAACCCTTGAATGCTGGGGCAGTAAAATGGTAAATTTTTMGGGAATTTTATCCACTCAATCACACAGCCACATACTGTGTGAGGATCTTGGGCTCCAATATCAGAAGCAAAATGTGAATTTCAAACATTGTGCTGCCTCACATTTCAGAATTCACCTAGTCTGAGGCATGGAGGTGTAGAGGGTATTCGTGGCAGGTTTGGCCTCTAGCAAACTCTACGGTCAAGTATAAAAACAGGCAAATTTGTGTGCACCTCCCCTGTATTTGGGTCCTTCATGAATTCTTGAAGGTAAGAGCAGGGGTGTTATGCAACCASAAATAAACAAGTAGTAGCTAGAACGCATGGGTGATTCACATTGTACTACGTAAACAGCAGACATCCAATAAGGAAAATCCAAGAAGGAACATATACAGTTGAAGTCGGAAGTTTACATACACCTTAGCCAAATACATTTAAACTCAGTTTTTCACAATTCCTGACARTTAATCCTACAAAAAAWMTCCCTGATTTAGGTCAGTTAGGATCACCACTTTATTTTAAGAATGTGAAATGTCAGAATAATAYTAGAGAAAATGATTTATTTCAGCTTATAGTTCTTTACATACAAGTTTACATACACTCAATTAGTATTTGGTAGCATTGCCTTTAAATTGTTTAACTTGGGCAAACGTTTAGGGGAGCCTTCCACAAGCTTCCCACAATAAGTTAGGTTCATTTTGGACCATTCCTCCTGACAGAGCTGGTGTAACTGAGTCAGGTTTGTAGGCCTCCTTGCTCGCAAARGCTTTTTCAGTTCTGCCCACAAAGTTTCTATAGGATTGAGGTCAGGGCTTTGTGATGGCCACAACAATACCTTGACTTTGTTGTCCTTAAGCCATTTTGTCACAACTTTGGAAGTATGCTTGGGTCCTTTTGGAAGACCCATTCGCGACCAAGCTTTAACTTCCTGGCTGATGTCTTGAGATGTTGCTTCAATTTATCCACATAATTGTCCTGCCTCATGATGCCATCTATTTTGTGAAGTGCACCAGTCCCTCCTGCAGCAAAGCACCGCCACATCATGATGCTGCCACCCCTGTACTTTACGGTGGGAATGGTGTTCTTCCAGCTTTGCAATTCTCCCCCTTTTTCCTCCAAACATAACGATGGTCATTATGGACAAACAGTTCTATTATTGTTTCATCAGACCAGAGGACATTTCTTCAAAAAGTACAAAATTTGTCCCTATGTCCAGTTGCAAACCGTAGTCTGGCTTTTTTATGGCGGTTTTGGAGCAGTGGCTTCTTCCTTGCTGAGCGGCCTCTCAGGTTATGTCAATATAGGACTCGTTTTACTGTGGATATATCTACTTTTGTACCGGTTTCCTCCAGCATCTTCACAAGGTCCTTTGTTGTTGTTCTGGGATTGATTTGCACTTTTCGCACCAAAGTACGTTCATCTCTAGGAGATAGAACGTGTCACCTTACTGAGCGGTATGACGGCTGCGTGGTCCTATGGTGTTTATACTTGCATACTATTGTTTGTACAGATGAACGTGGTACCTTCAGGCGTTTGGAAATTGCTCTCAAGGATGAACCAGACTTGTGGAGGTCTACAATTATTTTCTGAGGTCTTGGCTGAATTATTTTGATTTTCCCATGATGTCAAGCAAATAGACACTGAGTGTGAAGGTAGGCCTTGAAATACATCCACAGGTACACCTCCAATTGACTCAAATTATGTCAATTAGCCTACCAGAGGCTTCTAAAGCCATGACATAATTTTCTGGAATTGTCCAGGCTGTTTAAAGGCACAGTCAACTTAGTGTATGTAAACTTCTGACCCACTGGAATTGTGATACAGTGAATTATAAGTGAAATAATCTGTCTGTAAACAATTGTTGGAAAAWTTATTTGTGTCATGCACAAAGTAGATGTCTTAACCAACTTACCAAAACTATAYTTTGTTAACAAGAAATGTGTGGAGTGGTTGAAAAATAGTTTTAATGACTCRAACCTAAGTGAATGTAWACTTCCGACTTCAACTGTAAATAACTTKATTTGGGCAAGGAACTGTTCAGCCTATAATRAGCTAARTAGAAAATGTATATTTAAAACACATTTAATTAGCTAGCTAATTTCAAGCTGCTTGCACGCAAGCTAAATTTATTAGCTGGCTGGCTTTGYGCTTAACATTTCTAGCTATGCTTAGCTGACATTAGTTCCTACTTGCTAGCCACAAGATTGTAACGTTTTCCAGGTTGCAGTTGTCTGATATATCACTCGTATATATGTTTTACAAATACATTAAAAAAACAGGACAAATCTAACAGGGCACATGCCCTTGTACCCGCTATGGGCATGATGCCTCTGAGTGAGAGCACAACAAACACACAGATTAACCTCTCCAAAACAATCCAAGAGAGTATGTMTCAATGAAACATTGTGTTCTCACGTTTATCACATTAAAGAAGGAAAAAGAAAAAGGAATTCACTCATCAAGTGTTTTGTTTTGTGTAGCATTTCGGCCGTTAATGCTAATAGTCCGAGTCAAACAGCCATTTTGATTCATTTATCAATTTTCATGATGCTACATGTAGTTATTAATTGACACGTCATTGTTTGCCCCTTTCGAGCACTTGTTTTTATGCAAATGAAGGTTAGTTAATACTGCTGGCTTGTTTGCCTATTAGCTTTACCTACTGTTTGATGTGTGACCCACATGTTAAACACTAAATACCACTGCCAATTTAGCTTGTTCTAGCATTGGCCTACCACACCACATGTTATATTCTATAATAAATACCACTTCCAATTTAGCCTGTTCTAGCATTGGCCTACCACASCACATGTTATTGCATCCTACTTTTGACATTCATATTGTTATCTTGTTGCTATATTTGCATAGCTTAATCACGTAGGCATTTTTRATATTTCTATTCATGTTTAATAATTGTGATATGACAATTTGCTTTGGAGAAATCTAAGATTTCTAAGTAGCCAATGTCACTAGGTGAGTGGAAGGTAGCAATTAGACTTGTTCTTTACGCACCTCAAACATAGCAATAGTGGTTACCTTGAATGAATGTTGATCCGTAGAGTTGACTGTAGCAATCCTTTGTATCTTGTTTGGTGTTTCTTGCATTTTCTTGCATTCATTTGCGTTGGTGTCACACCCTGATCTGTTTCAGCTGTCTTTGTGATTGTCTCCACCCCCCTCCAGGTGTCGCCCATCTTCCCCATTATCCCCTGTGTATTTATACCTGTTTTCTGTCTGTCTGTGCCAGTTCGTCTTGTTTGTCAAGTCAACCAGCTGTTTTGTTTCTCAGCTTCTGCTTTTTCGCAGTCTCTTTTCTCGCCGTCCTGGTTTTGACCCTTGCCTGTCCTGACCTCGAGCACGCCTGCCTGACCACTCTTCATGCCCACCGACCAGTACCTTCTCCCCCAGCTGGATTTTTGACCTCTGCTTACCCTGACCCTGATCCTGCCTGCCGCCCGGTACCGTTGCCTCACCTCTGGTTTACTGACCCCTGCCTGCCTTTACCTGGCTTTTGCCTGCCCCTATTGGATCATTAAAACTATTGTTTATTCGACGTGGTCTAATCTGGGTCTTAACTTCAGAACCGGGRCAGCTGCGCAATGCCATCTCATCCCAAGGAGCCTCCATTGGTAGGCACGAGGAGTTGCTATGTGGGCTGATTGAGGGGGTCCAAAAGTTGGCGGAGCGCCATGCCCGGGCATTAGACATGCTGCGGGAGCAATTCCGCGGGTTGGCAGTCTGCCACGGTGGTAATCCCACGCCGCCCTACCGGCCACTCCTCCTTCCCGGGAGCCCCGGTTACCTCCCCCAGAACACTATAATGGAGACCCGAGCACTTGTTAAGCGGAGCGACACAGGGGAACCCAAGAGTAGACTCAGATGAGGAAACAGGGATGAATTAACCKAAATATGTATTGTTACACAGGGAGATATGGAGTGCAGATCCGGGGAAGATTGGATGAGTTGCAGAAAAAACAGATGTGGAGACTGAGGTTG
Source organism: Salvelinus sp. IW2-2015 (assembly GCF_002910315.2). NCBI lineage: Eukaryota > Metazoa > Chordata > Actinopteri > Salmoniformes > Salmonidae > Salvelinus > Salvelinus sp. IW2-2015. The sequence continues at coordinate 153,119 of NW_019942738.1, read as the reverse complement.
GAGTTGGCTGAGTAGAACAGGGTAAACAGGTCCTGAGGGGAATCCAAGGTAGTGGTGGTGGGTAAAATCCAGAGCAAGGTAGTTGGGTGGTGAGATGTGGAACAGGAGATAGGAGCCAGAGACAGAGCGTTAACTGCAATGAGAGGATAAACAGTGTCAGGCAGGGAAATGGGGACAGCAGAGTAACAAGATCTTGAATAATCATAAATGGCTAGAATCATGAACTGACTGAGCAGAGATTATGATCTGGCAGAGTGGAAGTGCCAGGACTGAGTATTTGTAGAGGTCTTGATTATGGAGCGAGTTGCAGCTGGTAGGGATCTGTTCTGACTCCAGCACACGTCTCCAACCACACAATCAGAGAGAGAGAGAGAGAGAGAGAGAGAGAGAGAGAGAGAGAGAGAGAGAGAGAGAGAGAGAGAGAGAGAGAGAGAGAGAGAGAGAGAGAGTGTGTACAGGGGGAGTAACAGCAAGTCAAGAAGACACCGGATGAACACCAGAGGGCGTAGCAGGAGCAGATGTGACACTTGTAGAGTGTTTTTAGCTCAGTGTGCCCTCATTTTCGAGCTTCAGACCTCCTCCTTCCCCTCGGATCGTTCCAGAATAGCCTACCTCATCACGCTGATGTCTGGAAGTGCTCTCACCCGGGCTACCGCCGTATGGGAACAGCAGCCGACCATARGCGTGAGCCTGGAGGGGTTTGTGGGAGAGGTGAGGAAGGTTTTTGATGCCCCGCTCTCCGGGAGAGAAGCTGCCCGGAAGCTAATCCAGCTCCGACAGGACGCCCGCACAGTGGCCTACTATGCGGTGGATTTCCGCACATTGGCAGTGGAGAGTGCATGGAACCCGGAAGCATTGTTCGACATGTTCCTGCACGGCGTCTCGTCAGAGGTTAAGGACGAGTTTGCGGCTTGGGAGTTGCCCACGGATCTTGACTCCCTCATTGCTTTGACCATTCGCATCGATGGGCGATTGCGGGAACGACGGATGGAGAGGGAATTCGACGTCACTCGCACGTCCAGGAACTCCACCTCGCCATCCCGGAAGTTCCTGACGGTRCCGTGGCCGAGAGCACCCGAGGTTTCCCGACCTTCCTTGATAGTCACCGAAGAGGGCCAAGGCACTGTTTCCCGAGCCCATGCAACTAGACAGAGCTGGACTGTCGCCAGCAGAACGGCAACACAGGATCAGCACAAGGAGCTGTCTGTATTGCGGGACTTTTGGTCATTTTGTGTCCTCGTGCCCAGTAAAGGATCAGGCTCACCAGGGAGCGAGTACTCTGGTGGGCCATATGGAGAATGTTTCTGCTTCCCTTACTCGCACCCCTTTTCATGTCATTCTGCTGTGCGGGAACCAGTCCAAATCTCTCCGGGTCCTCATTGACTCTGGGGCCGATGAGAGCTTTTTGGACGCCACACTGGCTTCCYAGCTGAACATCCCCACTCAGCCCCTCTACATTCCCATAGATGTTAGAGCGCTGGACGGGCGCTCTATAGGTCGGGTCACCCATAACACCACTCCCATCTTAAGTGTGTCAGGGAATCACAGCGAGACCATTCAGTTCCTGCTCATCAAGTCCCCCCAGATTCCTGTGGTGTTGGGATTCTCCTGMCTCCAGCGACACAATCCACTCATCAACTGGTCTACGGTGGCGATCATGGGCTGGAGTCCGTTCTGCCACGCCCATTGTCTGAAGTCGACCTCTCCGCCATTCCCGTGGAGTACAAGGACCACCGGGAGGTGTTCAGCAAGGCCCGGGCCACTTCCCTTCCGTCACACCGCCCCTATGACTGTGGGACTGACCTTCTCCCTAGTACCACGTCGCCCCMGGGAAGTCTGTACTAGCTGTCGGGACCAGAGACCAAGGCTATGGAGAACTACATTGGGGATTCCCTAGCTACAGGATTTATCCGTCCCTCCTTCTCACGCTGGCACAGGTTTCTTCTTTGTGGAGAAGAAAGACAAGACCCTGCGCCCGTGCATTGACTACCGGGGACTCAATGACATCACTGTGAAGAACCGTTTTCCGCTACCACTCATTTCCTCGGCCTTTGAGTCACTCCAGGGGGCCACGATCTTCTCCAAACTGAATCGACGAAACGCCTACCACCTGGTACAGATATGAGAGGGGGACGAGTGGAAGACCGCCTTTAACACGGCCAAGGCCACTACGAATATTTGGTCATGCCCTTTGGCCTCACCAATGCCCCTGCCGTGTTCCAGGCTCTGGTGAATGAAGTTCTCCTCGACATGCTGAACCGGTTCATCTTCGTCTACCTTGATGACATCCTCGTCTTCTCCCGCTCCCCCAAGAACACGTAATCCATGTCCGGCAGGTTCTCCAGCGCCTTCTGGAGAAACAGTTGTTTGTTAAGGCGGAAAAGTGTGAGTTCCATCGCTCCACCAATCCCTTCCTGGGCTACATCATCTCTGCTGGGAGTGTCCAGATGGATCCCGAGAAGGTGAAAGCGGTGGTGGATTGGCCTCAGCCTACATCCAGGGTGCAGCTGCAACGCTACCTGGGGTTTTACAACTTTTATCACCGCTTTATCCGGGGTTACAGCACCCTGGCCTCGCCCGTCTGCCCTCACCTCCACCAAAGTTCGGTTCACGTTTCCATGGCCTTTGTCCGAGCGTTCCGGGACCTTAAACATCGCTTCACCACAGCTCCGATCCTGGTTCATCCGGACCCTTCCCGTCAGTTCTTAGTGGAGGACGATGATTTGGATGTTGGAGTGGGGGCGGTCCTGCCCCAATGTTCTGCCCTGGACCTGAAGCTGCATCCCTGCGCCTTCTTCTCGCACCGCCTCAACGCCACGGAGAGGAATTACGATGTGGGGAATTGCGAGCTTCTTGCGATGAAGGAGGAATGAAGGCACTGGCTCAAAGGGGCGGAACATCCATTCATTGTGTGGGCTGACCACAAAAACCTGGAGTATCTCCGCACTGCCAAGCGCCTCAACTCCAGGCAGGCTCGATGGCCCCTGCTGTTTAACCTTTCTAGCGCAGGCGTTCCGCTAGCAGAACCTCTTGACAACATTCCGCTGAAAAGGCAGCGCGGGATATTCAAAAATATATTTTTTAAATATGTAACTTTCACACATTAAAACTTCTTAGGGATAGGGGGCGACATTTTCACTTTTGGATGAATTTGTGCCCAAATTAAACGGCCTCGTACTCTGTCCTAGATCATATGATATGCATATTATTATTACTATTGGATAGAAAACACTCTGAAGTTTCTAAAAATGTTTGAATTATATCTGTGAGTAAAACAGAACTCATATGGCAGGCAAACTTCCAAACAGGAAGTGAAAATTCTGAAATGGGTCGCTGTGAAAGGCATCGCCTATTCAATTGCCTTATATTTATGGATCTGTATGCACTTCATACGCCTTCCACTAGATGTCAACAGGCAGTAGAACGTGGAATGAAGCATATAGCTTCATGTGGGACCGGATGAGAGCCTTTGGAGTGACAGGTCAGGCATATTGCCAGTTCTTGGCCACGCACACAGGGCATGTGATGTCCTTGTCTTCAATGCGTTAGATAGGCATGAAGAAATGCTCCGTTTGGGATGTTATTGGATATATATGAGAAAAACATCCTGAAGATTGATTCTCAACTGAGTTTGAACTGTTTGAATGTTTCCTGGGATATCAACCCCCGCTCTTCCCTGAGCAGGAAGAGGTCGGCATACCTTCTGCCCAAATGTTTGTCCGCTGCTGTCGTCGTACCCCTCAAGACCACCTCCAGGTATCGACAACAAGCGGATCGCCATCGAACCCCGGCTCCCCAGTATGGTCTCGGGCAGAAGGTATGGCTATCCACCCGGGATCTGCCCCTCCGGGTGGAATCCCGCTAACTCTCCCCCCGATTTTTGTCTCGTTACCTATCTCCAAGATCATTAGCCCCTTTTCTGTTCATCTTCTGTTGCCCCGTACCCTTCGTATAGATTCCACCTTTCATGTGTCCAGAGTCAAACCCATGTTTCATAGCCCTTTGTCTCCTGTTTCCAGGCCCACACCTCTCCCCTGTTTCATCAACGGCCAACCGGCGTACACGGTGAGGCGTACACGGAAGTTTGTATAAGTGCTACTGCTAACAGAACATACTGCTGCTCTATGTGGTATGTGGCCAATATACTACGGCTAAGGGCTGTTCTTACGCACGGCACAACGCAGAGTGCCTGGATACAGCCCTTAGCCTTGGTATATTGGCCATATACCACAAACTCCCGAGGGGCCTTATTMCTATTATAAACTGGTTACCAATGTAATTAGAGCAGTAAAAATACATGTTTTGTCATACTCAAATCAAATCAAACTTTATTTGTCACATGCGCCGAATACAAGTGTAGACCTTACCGTGAAATGCTTACTTACACGCCCTTAACCAACAGTGCAGTTCAAGAAAAGCTACGAAAATATTTACCAAATAAATTTAAGTAAAAAATAATAAAAAGTAACACAATAACGAGGCTATATACAGGGGGTACCGAGTCACTGTGCGGGAGGGTACAGGTTAGAGGTCATTTGTACATGTAGGTAGGGGTGAAGTGACTATGCATAGATAATAAACAGAGCGTAGCAGCAGTGTACAAAACAAATGGAGGGGGGGGTCAATGTAATAGTCCGGTGGTCATTTGATTAATTGTTCATCAGTCCTATGGCTATGGGGTAGAAGCTGTTAAGGAGCCTTTTGGTCCTAGACTTGGCGCTCCGGTACAGCTTGCCGTGCGGTAGCAGAGAAAACAGTCTATGACTTGGGTGACTGGAGTCTCTGACAATTTTATGGGCTTTCCTCTGACACCGCCTATTATATAGGTCCTGGATTGCAGGAAGCTTGGCCCCAGTGATGTACTGGGCCGTACGCACTACCCTCTGTAGCACCTTACGGTCAGATCTCGAGCAGTTGCCATACCAGGCGGTGACGCAACCGGATAGGATGCTCTCGATGGTGCAGCTGTATAACCTTTTGAGGATCTGGGGACACATGCCAAATCTTTTCAGTCTCCTGAGGGGGAAAATGTTTTGTCGTGCTCTCTTCACGACTGTCTTGGTTTGTTTGGACCATGATATATCGTTGGTGATGTGGACATCAAGGAACTTGAAACTCTCGACCCGCTCCACTACAGCCCCGATGATGTTAATGGAGGCCTGTTCGGCCCGCCTTTTCCTGTAGTCCGCGATCAGCTCCTTTGTCTTGCTCACATTGAGGGAGAGGTTGTTGTCCTGGCACCACACTGCTAGTTCTCTGACCTCCTCCCTATAGGCTGTCTAATCGTTGTTGGTGATCAGGCCTACCACTGTTGAGTCGTCAGCAAATTTAATGATGGTGTTGGAGTTGTGTTTGGACACACAGTTGTGGGTGAACAGGGAGTACAGGAGGGGGCTAATTACACACCCCTGAGGGGCCCCAGTGTTGAGGATCAGCGTGGCAAGGCCAGTCAGGAAGTCCAGGATCTGGTTGCAGAGGGAGGTGTTTAGTCCCAGCGTCCTTAGCTTAGTGAGCTTTGTGGGCACTACGGTGTTGAACGCTGAGCTGTAGTCAATGAACAGCATTCTCACATACGGTAGGTGTTCCTTTTGTACAGGTGGGAAAGGGCGGTGTGGAGTGCGATTGCGTCATTTGTGGATCTGTTGGGGCGGTATAAGAATTAGAGTGGGTCTAGGGTATCCGGTAGGATGCTGTTGATGTGAGCCCTGACCAGCCTTTCAAAACACTTCATGGCTACCAACGTGAGTGCTATGGGGCAGTAATCATTTAGGCAGGTTACCTTCGCTTCCTTGGGCACAGGGACAATGGTGGTCCTGTATTGACGCTTTGCTTGTTTGATGGTTTGTCTGAGGGCATAGCGGGAATTCTTATAGGCATCTGGATTAGTGTCCCGCTTCTTGAAACCGGCAGCTCTAGCATTTAGCTCGATGCGGATGTTGCCTGTAATCCATGGCTTCTGGTTGGGGTATGTACGTATTGTCACTGTGGGGACGACGTCGTCGATGCACTTACGTATTGAAAAGGCGATGACTGAGGTGGTATACTCCTRAATGCCATTGGATGAATCCCGGAACATATTCCACTCTGTGCTAGCAAACAGTCATGTAGCATAGCATACGCGATATCTGACCACTTCRGTATTTAGCGAATCACTGGTACTTCCTGCTTTAGTTTTTGCTTGTAAGCCGGAATCAGGAGGATAGAATTATGGTCAGATTTGCTAAATGGAGGGCGGGGGAGAGCTTTGTATGCATCTCTGTGTGTGGAGTAAAGGTAGAGTAGAGTTGTTTTTTTCCCTCTGGTTGCACATGTGACATGCTGATAAAAGTTTGTTAAAACTGATTTAAGTTTGCCGGCATTAATTCTTAGGGCTAGGCATCCCGCTAGCGGGACAACTTCCGGTGAAACTGGAGGGCGCGTAATATTAAACATTTAGGTACATACAAGTGTCTTATATCGGTTGAAAGCTGAAATTATTGTTAATCTAACTGCACTGTCCAATTTACAGTAGCCATTACAGCGAAAGCATGCCATGCGATTGTTTGAGGACGGCGCCCCACATTAAAATATTTTTTCACCGGCACAGGTTTCATAAATTCACAAATAGCGATTAAATATTCACTTACTTTTTGAAAATCTTCCTCTGATTTGGCATCAAAAGGGTACCAGCTATAACATGAAGTGTCGTTTTGTTAGATAAAATCCTTCTTTATATTCCAAAAAGTCAGTTTAGTTGGCGCCATCGGTTTGAGTAATCCACTCGTTCAACTTACAGAGAAAGGAATCTGAAAATCTACCCCTAAACTTTGTTTCAACAAGTCAAAATACGTTTCTATTTACTCCTCAGATACCCTAAAATGTAATCAAACTATAATATTTCTTACGGAAAGAAGTATGTTCAATAAGAAACCGATTTTATCAGGTGCGTTCTGTCTTCATCGCTAGCGCATACATGAATTTCCAGGACTGTGTCCCTGTACTAAAACTGATATTTATTTCTTTTGGAATAACGACACCCTGTTGAAGCCATAGGAATTGCATCCAGGGAGCTAGWATTCAGTATGTCCCTATACTTTCCATTGTAAGAGCATGGGCTCTCAAAAAAAAGAGAATTCCGGTTGGTTTTTCTTTGGATTCTCTCCAACCATATCTATTGTGTTACATTCTCCTACATTATTTTAACATTTCTACAAACGTCAAAGTGTTTTCTTTACAATGGTACCAATTATACGCATATCCTGGCTTCAGGGCCTGAGCAACAGGCAGTTTACTTTGGGGGCGTCATTCAGGCGGACATTGAGAAAAAAGGGGCCTAGAGTCCCCGGCCACAAGAAGCGCCGCTTCTGGGTGAGCATTTTCTTGTTTGCTTATGGCCTTATAGAGTTGGTTGAGTGCAGTCTTAGTGCCAGCATCGGTCTGTGGTGGTAAATAGACAGCTATGAATGATATAGATGAGAACTCTCTTGGTAGATAGTGTGGTCTCCAGCTTATCATAAGGTACTCTACCACAAGCGAGCAAAACCTCGAGACTACTTTAATATTAGACATCGCTCACCAGCTGTTATTGACAAAAAGACACACACCCCCACCCCTCGTCTTAACAGACGTAGCTTCTCTGTTCTGCCGGTGCATTGAAAATCCCTCCAGCTCTATATTATCCGTGTCGTCGTTCAGCCACGACTCGGTGAAACAGTTCYTGGTGAGTTCGTTGTGAGTAATCCCAGTTCTGATGTCCAGAAGTTATTTTTGGTTATAAGAGATGGTAGCAGCAACATTATGTTGTCTGGGTTGGCGCCCCCCCTTGGTTTGTGCTGTGGTGGAGATCTTTGTGGGCTATACTCGGCCTTGTCTCAGGATTGTAAGTTGGTGGTTGAAGATATCCCTCTAGTGGTGCGGGGGCTGTGCTTTGGCAAAGTGGGTGGGGTTATATCCTTCCTGTTTGGCCCTGTCCGGGGGTATCATCGGATGGGGCCACAGTGTCTCCTGACCCCTCCTGTCTCAGCCTCCAGTATTTATGCTGCAGTAGTTTGTGTCGGGGGGCTAGGGTCAGTTGGTTATATCTGGAGTACTTCTCCTGTCTTATCCAGTGTCCTGTGTGAATTTAAGTATGCTCTCTCTAATTCTCTCCTTCTCTCTTTCTTTCTCTCTCTCTGAGGACCTGAGCCCTAGGACCATACGTCAGGACTACCGGGCATGACTCCTTGCTGTCCCCAGTCCACCTGGCCTTGCTGCTGTTCCAGTTTCAACTGTTCTGCCTGCGGTTATGGAACCCCTACCTGTCCCAGACCTGCTGTTTTCAACTCTTAATGATCGGCTATGAAAAGCCAACTGACATTTATTCCTGATTATTATTTGACCATGCTTGTCATTTATGAACATTTTGAACATCTTGGCCATGTTCTGTTATAATCTCCACCCGGCACAGCCAGAAGAGGACTGGCCACCCCTCATAGCCTGGTTCCTCTCTAGGTTTCTTCCTAGGTTTTGGCCTTTCTAGGGCGTTTTTCCTAGCCACCGTGCTTCTACACCTGCATTGCTTGCTGTTTGGGGTTTTAGGCTGGGTTTCTGTACAGCACTTCGAGATATTAGCTGATGTACGAAGGGCTATATAAAATAAACTTGATTGATTGATGTACAAAATAAATTACAAACAACGCAAAAAAATGAACATAATAGCACAATTGGTTACGGCATGTAAGACGTCAGCCATCTTCCTTTGGTATACGGTCTGATATACAACGGCTGTCAGCCAATCAGCATTCAGGGCTCGAACCACCCAGTTTATAATTTATTTTGACGTGGCCTAACGAGACACATGATTTCTCTTATTAGTATTATTTTGTGCTATAATTTGCCATTAACCTTGAATCATGTTATTATTATTATTTTCTTACATTGTTGTTTCAATGGGCCACTTGGCTATAAATAAGAGCTAACTGCAATGGTCAGGTCACTCTGAGGAAGACGTCAGCGTGACGTCGAAACGTCAGTCACATGTTCTCCTCCTGTACAATGGATTAAAGTAAGCTAAATAAATCAATCTCTACCTTTTTTTGTTGAGTGCTCCATCTCCTTTCTGCCTCAAATGAGTCCTTTTGGAAGTTTTTCTTGGTAAGCCCTTCTCGCTACTGCTAACAAGTTTTGTATAAGTGCTACTGCTAATATTAGCATTCATTGCCTGTATTTATTTTCCATGAATGTGAAATATAATGCCATATTTCGGTTGATTTGAAAGTATATTAATATGATTAATACCTTACAGATCGCTGAACTGTCTTTATCAATATACTTTTATATATTATTTTTTTATTTCACCTTTATTTAACTAAGCAAGTCAGTTAAGAACAAATTCTTATTTACAATGATGGCCTGGAGAAAGGACTCCTGCGGGGACGGAGGCCTGGAATAAAAAAAAATACAAATAAATACAATATAAATATAGGACAAAACACACATCATAACAAGAGACAACACTACATAAAGACAACAACATAGCAAGGCAGCAACACATGACAGCACAGCATGGTAGCAACCATAACAACAACATGGTAGCAATACAACATGGTAGCAGCACAAAACATGGTACAAACATTATTGGGCACAGACAACAGCACAAAGGTCATGTAACGGTTCTCCTCTTCATCCGAAGAGGAGGAGCATGGATTGAACCAAGGCGCAGCGTTGTGATAAGACATGATCATTTATTAAACAAAACAGACGAAGACGAAAACGAACTATACTTGATATAACTAACAAAACAACAAACGATGTAGACAGACCTGGACGTAAGAACTTACATGTAACACGAAGAACGCACGAACAGGGAAATGACTACATAAAAACCGAATGAACAAAATGAACAAACAAACCGAAACAGTCCCGTATGGTGCAACATAGACATAGACACTAACAGAGGAGACAACCACCCACAAACAAACACTGTGAAACTACCTACCTTAATATGATTCTCAATCAGAGGAGATGAAAACCACCTGCCTCTAATTGAGAACCATATTAGGTACCCATTAACCAACATAGAAACAGAAAACATAGACTGCCCACCCAAACTCACGTCCTGACCAACTAACACATACAAAACTAACAGAAAACAGGTCAGGAACGTGACAGGTCAAGAAGGTAGAGACAACAATACATCACACAAAGCAGCCACAACTGTCTATAAGAGTGTCCATGATTGAGTKTTTGAARGAAGAGATTGAGATAAAACTGTCCAGTTTGAGTGTTTGTTGCAGCTCGTTCCAGTTGCTAGCTGCAGCGAACTGAAAAGAGGAGCGACCCAGGGATGTGTGTGCTTTGGGGACCTTAAACAGAATGTGACTGGCAAATGGGTGCTGTATGTGGAGGATGAGGGCTGCAGTAAATATCTCAGATAGGGGGGAGTGAGGCCTAAGAGGGCTTTATAAATAACCATCAACCAGTGGGTCCTGCGACGGGTATACAGAGATGACCAGTTTACAGAGGAGTATAGAGGGCAGTGATGTGTCCTATAAGGAGCAWTGGTGGCAAATCTGATGGCCGAATGGTAAAGAACATCTAGCCGTTCGAGAGCACCCTTACCTGCCAATCTATAAATTATGTCTCTGTAATCTAGCATGGGTAGGATGGTCATCTGAATCAGGGTTAGTTTGGCAGCTGGGGTGAAAGAGGAGCGATTACGATAGAGGAAACCCAGTCTAGATTTAACTTTAGCCTGCAGCTTGGATATGTGCTGAGAGAAGGACAGTGTACCGTCTAGCCATACTCCCAAGTACTTGTATGAGGTGACTACCTCAAGCTCTAAACCCRCAGAGGTAGTAATCACACCAGTGGGGAGAGGGGCATTCTTTTTACCAAACCACATGACCTTTGTTTTGGAGGGGTTCAGAACAAGGTTAAGGACAGAGAAAGCTTGTTGGACACTAAGAAAGCTTTGTTGTAGAGCATTTAACACAAAATACAGAGAGGGGCCAGCTGAGTATAAGACTGTATCATCTGCATATAAATGGATGAGAGAGCTTCCTACTGCATGACCTATGTTGTTGATGGAAATTGAGAAGGGTGCGGGGTCTAGGATCGAGCCTTGGAGTACTCCCTTGGTGACAGGCAGTGGCTGAGACAGCAGATTTTCTGACTTTATACACTGAACTCTTTGAGAGAGGTAGTTAGCAAACCAGGCCAAAGACCCCTCAGAGACACCGATACTCCTTAGCCGGCCCACAAGAGTGGAATGGTCTACCGTATCAAAAGCTTTGGCCAAGTCAATAAAAATAGCAGCACAATATTGCTTAGAATCAAGGGCAGGGTATTGACATCATTGAGGACCTTTAAGGTTGCAGTGACACATCCATAACCCGAGCGGAAACCAGATTGCATACCAGAGAGAATACTATGGACATCAAGAAAGCCAGTCAGTTGATTATTGACAAGACTTTCCAACACTTTTGATCAACAGGGCAAAATAGAAATAGGCCTATAACAGTTAGGATCAGCTTGATCTCCCCCTTTAAATAAAGGACGAACCGTGGCTGCCTTCCAAGCAATGGGAACCTCCCCAGAAAGGAAAGACAAGCTTAGCGATGATYGGGSCAGCAACCTTAAAGAAGAAAYGGTCTAAACCATCTGACCCAGATGTTTTTTGGGGTCAAGTTTAAGGAGCTCCTTTAGCATCTCGGACTCAGTGACTGCCTGCAGGTAGAAACTTTGTAGTGGGGCAGGGGAAAAAGAGGGAGAAGCCTCGAGGATAGTCGCATTAGAAGGGGTGGGAGATGAGGAAATGTTGGACGGGCAAGGAGGCATGGCTGAATCAAATAGGAATCCTGACTTAATGTGGTGATTAAAGAGCTTAGCCATGTACTTCTTGTCAGTAACAACCACATCATCAACATTAAGGGCCATGGGCAGCTGTGAGGAGTAGGGTTTATTCTCCAGGTCTTTAACCGTTTTCCAGAACTTCTTGGAGTTAGTCCCACAGAGAGAGAACTGCTTCTTAAAGTAACTAAGTATACAAATGTGAAAGACTTGTTAATATTTTGTCATTTGATAATTTGCAAAGAAAATAAAGCATTTGAAGCTTCAAAATCATGTCTTGAAAGTGATTTTTGTACTCATTAATTATTATCCTGGACAAACTTGTTAATTTGTGTTTTCACAAAACTGTTTTCTTGTGCCCTTTGTTTGAGCATAATACGGTACATTTGACCTTTTGGAATTACCAATGAGGAGTTTATCAGCACACCATATAAGAGTAGGGAATATACAATAAGATGAGGGTCTCCCATTTACAGTATTTGGAAAGTCCAGAAGAAGGGATCTAATTCTGCATTACACAGGACTCGAAACACCAGGTGTTTTCAAACTTTTCTGGGTTTGTGCGCCCAGACTCTGAAAGGTGTTGCACAACTCTTGATTATGTGGTGTTACCACACACCATGTCATGTTTGAGAACCCCTCAGGATGAATGTTTCAGTACATCTTAAATCTGCCCCAATACCCTCACAACCATGTTTCAATACTCCAGCCAAGTTAAGGTTTCGTCGTCTTTAAGGTGGTGACAGCTCAGTTGCCACTAGTTTTAGTGTTACAAAACACTTCATTTTAACAGTTTACTACTCCTAAAAGGTATTCTGCGCCCCACCTGTGGGGAGTACATCTCCTCTGGGATAAACTCTGACCTTTCTGACATCTATACGTCCCGCAACGCCCTCAATATGACTCATATCCGGATGGGCCGGCTCATAGGAGACCCCTTGGCCTTCATGTTGAAGCAGAGGAATAATGGTCACCCTTCGTCTCCCTGTGAGCTGTGACTCTAACATATGCACTGTAAACCTTAGCCGGCATTTTCAACCAGATGCACTGTAATACACTGTAGACCTTAGTCTGTCTATCCAACCTTAATGCATACCATTTCTAACCTTTTGCTCTGAATCTGAACCAGAAAGCATTTTACTTCAGTCATTAAAAGAAACAAACCKACAACAAGAAAATCAACAAAAACATCAAGTATATCCTAAATATTTCTGAAGGTAACGGTTTATTTAAATGTAAAAAAAAATAAAAAAAAGTTTATTTACAATTACAATATACTTCTCACAGGAAATTTGATGAATGAAACTCAAGTTGTCAGCCTTTTGTTTTCATTCTCTCATGACTGTGCCATGTTGTTTGTGCTCCACTGCAATAAAAAGCTACTTGATTGTTTTATATTGAACTGATAATCCAGTACATTTATTACATCAGATTTTGTGTTGTATTCAATGGAACCTATTTTTCTCTAAATATATAATCATTGAATACATTTTACATKGGACCTTTTACTAAAGTTGGTGTAGCCTACTTTGTTAAAAGACATTCATAGCCAGTGTTTACTGCAACACGTCAACAAACTGGACCAGTCTTCTGTAAAGACCAATCTTTACAGAAAGACTGTAAAGATTATTTTTCATTGATATATTATATAAGAAAGTGATTAGTTGATTATGGAATATATTTGGTGGGAACTACTTATACAGTAATCAACGTTATCAGGACGATTGTGTGTGTACTTAAAGTTACAGTATTGTAAGTACACAATCTAATCTAAATATAAAGCTACTACAAATAGTAATGATATTTCACAGGGACAATAACACAATAGAATATTTCATCTCAAAGTCTCTTTGGAAAGTAAAAAGTTTAGAAAATGATTATAGTCTCGSAGAACACCACCATTTTCAAACATAATTGTTTCTCAACAATTTCCTGAATCACTTAAGTGTAAGTAAAAATAAAAGGTCAGACCAATGCTTGATTTTACCAAACCCAATGAATGTTACAGAAACATGAAATATAAATCCCATTCACCACATACTGTAAGAACCCAAACATTAAATGACTGCTTGTACAAATACAAAACAAAATGAGATAAGAAATATTCTCTGTAAACATGACCAATAATGTAATGTAGTAGATTCTCAAAATAAATGTTGACTTCAAGAGGCAATAGTCTGCAGTTTATAGTGGCAATCAGCAGTAAAAAAAAGAACAGAGTGTGTCCCCGCCCCTGGTTTGGTAAAAAGCTGAGGGATGGGGCTGGAGAAATGTAATCACTGAAATTCATAGACAGAGCTATGGATGCAAGAACTGACCAACCATGATATAAAAATGATAGTTTTAACCATGTTTGAGGCTATATAGTGTTTGTTTRAAATGTTCTTTGTTTACAAACGTTGGAGTGAAATAAGCTTATATTTTGGTTTCTGATGGGGTACGACAGTTGAACTAAACTCATGAGGCATTTATAAGTTATATTCTTGAAGAATCAATGGGTACATATGATGATTCATTTCTAAGTCCAAAAATTGATGTAGCAACTGCTGATTGCCCCTTTAAAGCATTGGAAAACAGATTCCTTGTTGATTGTTGTCAGTGCCTACCAAGTAGACACATCAAGTTTATGGACTGATGTATCTTTTGTGAATTGCTTTCAAGCAATACAAAAWCAGAGTAAGTGACAAGTAGTTGAGGCACAGTGTATAACAGATTATTATTTTCAGCCTCCATTCCATGGCTCTTTCAATTTGGAGAATATACTGCTCATGAAGCAGATGGCAAGGACCATGTCTTGATTGTGAAAACGTACATAAACAAATACAGAATCATTCATAATTGAAATCTGACATTAAATCTGACATTTATTCTGCAGGTAATGTCTTRTGATAGACTACAGCCAGACATCATTACTCCTTATGTTACAATTCCTCTTTGAGGTAGAGGCTCTCACTTGATGCTAAAAGACTCTTTGAGGCTTTTTTCTGCCTGTTTCTTAGTGATACATTTCCATGCTTGSGGTGTTATTGCTGGGAGTGCGTTATACTCTTTGGCAAACTCCTTATTGAATTTTGCCATCACATATTTCCAGTAGTCTGAGGCCTCGATGCTGGGATCGGCCGGGATATGCCAGTTAGGGAAAATGTCTCTGTACTGTTTGTAAAGGTGGTATTCTTGATTTGTCTCATAACATCTYAATTMWRGCTCACTGAACACAGAGGAGGAGCAGATATCAGTCACAAGTTTCCTTGAGGACACGGACCTGTACTGACCAAGTCCCTGTGGTCTGTGTATTGAGGCACAGTGGTCTGTGTGGGCATCTCCTCCTGCCTCGCACGGTGCCTTGCAGAATGGACACTGCTTCCCACAGCCGAACACTCTTTTGAAAATTACATTCTGTGGTTTAATCCTCAATTGTTCCAGTTTCCTCTGTACATCCACTCCCTCTTGGAACTTGYTCCTCAGYGATTGTTCCATTTCTTCAACAGATGTTTTGAGKCYGTGGGCAAACTGCTCTTGTTCCYCATTATTGAGGATCATGAAGGCACTCAGAGCATCCTTGGGAATGACCAGTGTATCTCCAAGCTRCCTGCAAATGTTCTGAATGAAGWKCTCAAAGTTGCTGTTTTTGTTGGTTTGGGCCTTTGTGARGGCATCCYTTATTTTCWTMACYATTGCTTTCAGATGCTTGTCTTCCAAKTRAAACATMRTTTGCCCCTTTGAAAAGRYCTCCRTYATTTSASCAAATATCCAATTRTTGACAAASTCTTRATAWMAASAAATGTAGCTGACATAGTTCTCAAAACTYYATTCTGAAAGCAAATGTTTCAAYATTGAGTACTGGAAAAATGCACGAGTGCTGAARTGAAGMGCATTTTTRCCTGTCAGCATTTCATCAACYATATCTGGACCCAATGAATGGGCAACACTTTCTTCCASTGCAGGTCTGAGGCAGAGGCATGTGAATTCTTCTGCTTTCTTCTGACACTGGTCTCGTTRATTGAACASYTCRTTGAAGTCAGAACAGTACTTGTCRTTGTWCTGATTAAGGCATRGGKGTGGGTCATTGACWTGWATGAAATGTTCATGCATTTGCTGAAATMTCCTGGCTGCAWCTCCACAGATATGTAGTTTTAGTAACACTTCAAATTTGACAGCTGTCTCAAGATCTTTGTTTGCTTCTAATCCTTCCTCAATCATGTTTAGGATTTCCTGAATATAATTCTGATGGTAATCTGTTTTCCTTCCCACCTTCTCCAACACAAAATGTCTGCAAGTGTCTATGAGGTTGTCAGCCATCAKCTGMGTTTTCTGTGTMTGRTCATCSYAYTMAAYCCAMTGTTTWAKTTTRCTTASAAACCCATCAGGAGTGACTTTGAATGGCTCTTTTCCKCATAGTTCCAGCRTTACTCCAGCTATCYTTTCATTCACAGAACTTCCCTTCCGGGTCAAGTTTGAACGGAGCTGGTGAAAAATCTTTCCAAAAATGTTTTTCTTCTMCAATCCTTTGAAGGACAACTTCCGCACAGTTTCATTCCACATCTGATCAAAATKTCTCTCTAGRTCCRSATCRGARTTCTCAGATTTYCTCTTKCTGCATTRCTCAATTAATCCCAGAACATTCTCTTCCAGTCTTGCTGTGTGGGTCTTCTTTATTGTGTCCAGATTGTTCATTCCCTGTCTGATCTCAGCAGCTGCTTCAAGTTGATTCAGCACAGAGTTCTCCATTTCTCGTCGAAGGCTTTTTGCACTGTTGGAGAAGACCTCTCTGTACCCCTCCACTAGATGCACATGGCCTTCTGTCTGTTCATAATACTTTGTCAAGTTGTCAAGAATGGTCTTCTCCCATTTGGAAAGCTCTAGGGAAGCATCATTTTTCAATTTGTAAATCAAGTCTTTCATATCTGATGACTGAGCTTTCACGGTGATTGTCCCAAAGTTGGAGATCCTTGTTTCAGCATTTGTTACCCAAGTATACATGTGCTTTCTGAATGACCATTCCCATTTGTTGAACTCAGTGCACAACTTCATGTAGGCATCAGCCACCAGGCTGTTTCTGAAGCTGAAGATGAAGTTTTCATACTTAACAGCATTCCACAAGCTTTTTGTCCACTCCAGAAACTCTGTTATGTTGTTTCCAGAGGCCTCACATTTCTCCAAGACTTCAATCATGCTTTTTTTAAACTCGTAGACGGACTCGCTGTACCCAGCGTTGACAGGTGCCATTGGAGGGTTTCCYTGCCAAAGTCCAGGGATGTACCAGTTACCAGTCTCTGGGTTGTACTCCATTACATCAGTGAAGATCTTGTTCTCTTCTTTGTTTTCCATGCTGGCTGCTGCCTGGGTCATCTCGTTCAATTGCTCCAACAGTAGTTTTCGGTCTCTCATGTTCTTGTCATGTGCCGAYACATCTGCCACATTCTGGTGGACAAACTGGCACTTGGGTTTCTTTCCCACCTCTTTCATCCGGAGAAAAGCGTGGACYACYATTTGAAGGATGTCCTTCATCTCGGTTGAGTTCTCCATGGCAATATTTATTATTGTGACATCACTCAGCCCAACAACTAGAGTGGCTAGCTCGTTGTCGTGCTCAAAGCTGTCATCCAACTGTGCCAGCTCTGGAGACTTCAGCCCTTCTGTGTCGATGATCACTACAAAGTCGCAGTTCAGCTCTTTCTTGAAGTCTTCTTTGACTTTGATGAGAAGCAAGAAGGCACCTCTTGTGCATCTGCCGCTACTGACTGCYAACTGCACTCCAAACATAGTGTTCAGTAGAGTGGACTTTCCTGTGCTTTGAACACCTAGAACGGTTACCACRAGGATCTTGTTCTTTGGCTGCACCAAGACATTGAGCTGARSCAGCACATCACTCACCCATCTCAGAGGTATGTTYGACGCGTCTCCGTCCACCAGCTCCAGAGGAAACCCATCCAGAAGCAYCTCAGCACATAGTCTGGGCAGGTGCTGCAGTTGTTGCCGTGACTCTTCAGTTTCTCCCAYTAAMACTGCAGATTCGTACAGTTGACCCATTTCKCGSAGGAAATGTTCGGTTCCCAAAGAACTGTTTGAAATCTGTCTATCAAGGTATGCAATTTCATCTTGATTTTCAGACAAATTCTGAGACTTTTCTTTGTACAGGTCCCTAAGGCCAGAAAGGTTTTTACGAGACAGATTGTCCAGATTCATACGCATCCATTTCAAGAAGTAGGACCTRTCTAGCCCTGTGCTTGATATTGCATTTATGAAGCAGGTCATTGCCTCTGACATGTCATAACTCCTTTGCTGTTCCCTAAGTTGTATTTTTTCTGTTTGGAGTTCACTTTTGTACGTCTCAATGTTCTTGTCACCAGCTTTCCGCAGTCTGCATTCCTCCTTCTCTAGACGTGCCAGCTCCTTCCAGATCTGTCCTTGTAAGGGAAGCTGTGTTTCCTTATACTGTGGTGTGTCATAAATTTTTGATGTGATTGCATCCGCATTTTGCTTGGCACTCTGACATTCTTGGCAGTCCTCATCAACAAAGATCCCAAGCTCGTGAGCAACTTCAGCCATTTGCTCCAATGGCATTCTGGACTTCGAACTCTTGATGACCTCCCCAACTGTATTTCTCAGGTTCTTCACAAAGTCMGCATCATTCATCTGTTTGGTTTTCAGGATGATGTTGCTTTTCTTTAAGTTCAACTCTGCTGCTGTTTTCTTRAAAGCATCAATGCTGAAGCTCTTGCTCTGTGGGTTACCCACTAGAAACAGCTGTGCCTTGGTGTTTTGGCTGGTCAGTAGCTTGTATTTGGTGTCCAAGTTGTCAAAGAACACAAAGACTGCTGCAGAGGTCTGGCAAAGAAAGGAATATTGTGTTTCAAAAGAACTGATGTCCCCTCTCAGATTGGTTACAGCAACAGCTTCACCAAAAATATCAATGTTTTTTTTCCCACTTGGGAGGTACCAGCTTATCTCAACCAATCCATTGGATATCCTCCTTGGACTATCACCGCATTCCATATCGTGGTGGACAAACGTATCGTGATACTGTTGGGGATTACTCAGWAGCTTGTTCAGAATCTGRGACTTGGACASAGAGCACTCACCCAATCTGACGAAAGAGACCATGGGGAGGTCAGAGAGAACAATCCTGTCTTCAACAAATCCTCTTGGGTCTGKCAATGAATGAGGTCTGAACTTCTTGACAATGTCTCGCATTGCCCAAAGCATGAGCGTGCACTGTTCTGTGTCACAATTGGGGAGAAGTAGGGGCACAGAAAACTGACACATTGACATTTTCAAGACCATCTCTTGCTGCAGAAAACCYTTAGAGCACAGAAAGAGAGCAGTAACAATGTCTAAGGGGTTTACKACATTACTWGAGTCCATGTTATCAACCAGACTCTCCAGATCTAGGTCTATGTTGCAAAATGAAGCATCACAACTTGCCTCGCCTCCTGATGAGGTGCATTTCACACTTCTAGCAGTTACATTAACCATCATTAACCTCTTCAGGAAAGTCCATGGCAGGGCTGTGAGAGTCTGAGCTGGTTCATCTGTGATGGTCTTCTCATCGATCTGCAGCACGGTGCTCAGGGTGAGCTTCTCTGTGTAGTGTTGTTCCAACCCCAGGTCCAACAGCAAGCTCTCCAGGTGGGTTTCTGTAGACGAAAAGATAAGGTTTTCAGATTGGACCTCCTTGGTTGWCAATCAATCCATTGGAACACATCTTCCTGTCACAACAACACAGTGAAKAMTCTTAATACACTCACTTGTGCGGGCATATGTCACAGCTGACTTGCTTTGGGTCCCGTTTTTCAGCACCGTAGAGACMTGGAAGGAGTACTTGACACRTGGACTCAGACMGGAYAWRGTCAGGGTGTTGGATTCWGTTGTTATCTTCTGGACTTCCTCTCCGTCACAGGAACAGGTCACGAGACATGCCTTAATGACACCAACCGGTTTGTCCCAACTCAGAGACACTGATTCACTGCTGACATGATCTATCTTTATCTTTTCSGGTGGCACAGGTTCTGCAAAAAGGACAAAAAAGGACCCAATRCAATTATAACTGGAAAAATGAAAACACAAATGAAACATAATTCTCCCTGTAATGCAAGAGGACATGTTTGAATCATTGTACTRACTTGTATACATGGWCATTGTGACTGCCGCARTCTGATTCCTATCGTCAGTGACTGATGTGACGCTGAAAGTGTARTCCGTCCCRGGGTACAYGCCTTTCACATCTGCGCTGTTGGATCCTTGGATGGACAYGATCTCTCTCTGGGTGTYGCAGMAGTAGGTCAARTCGTACCTCCYTGCRGGGTCAYAYGGAAGCCAGCTCAGAGAAACAGAGTCACTGCCAACATAGTGAACTGTTATATATCCAGGGGAGGAGAGCTCTGTGGGAGAGAGCAAAAAGTTATGTTATAAATAATGTTWAATTTTTGGGAAAAGAATTATAGCAGCTAGGAATTGGCGCAGGTATTGGAATATCCGAATGGACGTTAGTATTTGATTACTTGTGTGAGTGTTAATTTTTTTTAGAAAATACATTGTAGGCCTATTATAACAATGAAAAAGCTTTGTGTTATTAGATAAAATATTGTTGATATTTGAAATTCTTAATTTAATAAAACAAGTTTTTATGACAATGACTATACATATTGAAGAGTTATCAACACAACTCTCTTTTCAGGCATGAAAAGGTTATAAATAAATGCTATTATACTGCATCATCCCTACTGTTGCTATGCTAGTAGGGAAAAACAGATACAACCAGTGATGGTTATTAACAAATACAATCAGTAATGTAGTAGTAAAMAWAATGGTGGGTAACTGCTTTTGGCTGTTCGCAMTGAATAAAGTAATGCTCRSTATATTTTATGCACTTTTCCATGATAGMTGAGTAAAKTCTTGAACAWAATACAAATAATTMTATGTGTTTTTCCCCCACTACACCACTGGTTACAACATAATATCACTACAACTCCCTAATATGCATACAGATGCAGTGTTTTCATGTGAATGGAAAGAAACTGATATTCATTTTATGAAATGATAAAGTATACTCTAAGGTTGCCAATAATTCAGATTCAGTATATACAGCTGTCTCTTATACACATCTAGATGTGTATAAGAGACAGGTGTTTTCATGTGAATGGAAAGAAACTGATATTCATTTTATGAAATGATAAAGTATACTCTAAGGTTGCCAATAATTCAGATTCAGTATATACAGCTGTCTCTTATACACATCTAGATGTGTATAAGAGACAGGTGTTTTCATGTGAATGGAAAGAAACTGATATTCATTTTATGAAATGATAAAGTATACTCTAAGGTTGCCAATAATTCAGATTCAGTATATACAGCTGTCTCTTATACACATCTAGATGTGTATAAGAGACAGGTGTTTTCATGTGAATGGAAAGAAACTGATATTCATTTTATGAAATGATAAAGTATACTCTAAGGTTGCCAATAATTCAGATTCAGTATGTATGTAAATGATCAAAATTCCTCTAATATGATTGAAGCACCTTCTACAGCAGCCTCCATCTGTTGAGCTGGCTCTGCCTCCAGACCGTCAGCTTGTACTCTCTGACATGTGTCCTCATCTTCCCCAAGTTTTAAGTCAAGGAATTGATCACTTGCATCATGAAAGTCCTTCAAATGAAAAGAAAAACATTTACAGCAGGAATTAAAGGTTTTATCCTTTGACATTTCAGTCAATTGAATGATTAAAACATTTTCCCACATTGCAAAATGCAAAGCAATTTACTTAATAATAYAGGGCATATTTTAAGGACATCTACAGAAAGTATTCACATCCCTTGATTTTTGTCCACATTTAATTGAGTTAAAGTGGGATTAAAATACATTTAATTGTCCTTTTTGTAAATTATCTACACAAAATACTCTGTAACGTCAAAGTGAAAGAAAGAAATCGAACATTTGTAAAAATAAAAAATAAAAAAAGTTTTACAATAAATATCTACATATACAGTATATATAAAATAAACAATTATATCTCTTGATTAGATAAATACTCAAACCCATGAGTCAATACATGGTAGAATCACCTTTGGCAGCAAAACTTGATTACAACTGTTAAGTCCTTCTGGGTAAGTCTTTAAGAGCTTTCCACACCTGGACTGTGCAACATTTGCCAATTATTATTTTAAAAAGTATTCAAGCTCTGTCAAATTGGTTGATTTACTTTTACTTAATTATGTCACACAGTGTAACGATGTGCGCTGAGAGTCGGGAAGCAAGTTCAGGGAGTGAGTGTTTTAATGAAATTAACGGAACATAACACAAAACAAGAAACACTAACAGCACACAAACATGAAACTGAAACAGAAACAATGACGCCTGGGGAAGGAACCAAAGGGAGTGACATATATAGTGAAGGTAATCAGGGAGGTGATGGAGTCCAGGTGAGTCTGATGAGGAGCTGGTGCGTGTAACGATGGTGACAGGTGTGCGCCATAACGAGCAGCCTGGTGACCGAGAGGCCGGAGAGGGAGCACCGGTGACACACAGAGTCCATGTAACTCATTATGTTATTTGTTAAGCCAAATTTAATGTTGAACTAATTTACTATTGAACTAAATTACTACTGAACTAATTTAGGCTAAGGGGATGAATACTTATGCAACAACTACATTTTACATTTAAGTCATTTAGCAGATGCCTTATCCAGAGCGACTTACAAATTGGAAAGTTCATACATATTCATCCTGGTCCCCCCGTGGGAATGAACCCACACCCTGGCGTTGCAAGCGCCATGCTCTACCAACTGAGCCACACGGGACCACTAATTTTTAGTTTATCACATTTTTTGTTTTGTTGTTGAAATTTTCTTCCACTTTGATATTAGAGTATTTTTAATAGTTTTTGACAAAAACGTACAACTAAATCCATGTAAATTTCACTTTGTAACCAATAAAATGTGAAGAAATCGAAGGGGTATGATACTTTTAGACGCGCTGTATACAGTGGGCAAAAAAGTATTTAGTCAGCCACCAATTGTGCAAGTTCTCCCACTTAAAAAGATGAGAGAGGCCCGGCAACGAAGAGTGGCTTCGTAAGAAGCATTTCAAGGTCCTGGAGTGGCTAGCCAGTCTCCAGATCTCAACCCCATAGAAAATCTTTGGAGGGAGTGTGAAAGTCCGTGTTGCCCAGCAACAGCCCCAAAACATCACTGCTCTAGAGGAGATCTGCATGGAGGAATGGGCCAAAATACAAGCAACAGTGTGTGAAAACCTTGTGAAGACTTACAGAAAAAGTTTGACCTCTGTCATTGCCACAAAGGGTATATAACAAAGTATTGAGAAACTTTTGTTATTGACAAATACTTATTTTCCACCATAATTTGCAAATAAATTCATAAAAAATCTACAATGTGATTTTCTGTGATTTTGGATTTTTTCTCTCATTTTGTCTGTCATAGTTGAAGTTACCTATGATGAAAATTACAGGCCTCTCTCATCTTTTTAAGTGGGAGAACTTGCACAATTGGTGGCTGACTAAATACTTTTTTGCCCCACTGTATATATCGAGCTGACAAGGTTATTGATTCTGTATGATAAGTTATACAACACATTTATATCTGCAAAGACTTGTATGTGAAAGAGGAACAGAAAACCCTACCTCTTCATCTGAGGAACTGTCCATTGGCAAGGTGTCTTCAGCCGCCCCACTCCTACCCCGGTCATAGGTCACATCTTTCAGACTYCCTGGCTCTGCAACACGTTCGGGATAATACAGTAGATGAGCTTATGTTACAATGCTAATCAAATATATGTTGCAGCACCTCATAAAGATGGTGAAACATTATCAAATGCTTTCTTTTTCATTATAAACTAAGGGGTTCAGGGTCTGAATGCTGATTGGCTATARGGTATATCAGACCGTATAGTTCACTGTATTCACATGACAAAACAATTTATTTTTACAACACTAATTTCGTTGGTAACCAGTTTATAATGGCAATAAGGCACCTCGGGGGTTTGTGATATATGGCCAATATACCCACGGCTAAGGCCTGCTTCCAGGCACTCCGCAATGCTTCGTGCAAAGAACAGCCCTTAGCCATGGTATATTAAACATATARCACACRTCCTCGGGCCTTATTGCTTAAGTGTATTTTGTCAATAATTGAAAAAAATCACTCATCTAAAAAAAAGGCGCGAGGCTACCTACCTCGCTCTTCCTCGACGATCGCGTTGCATGTAWAGCACAACTGCTGTCCCTCCTCACAAAGCGTGTGACAACGAGGACACTTCATTTTCAGAAAATGTCTGGAACACAACTGGACATCAATAAAAATGTGCGTAACAGTAAAGTGAKATGTTGTAGTAATTTAGACACCCCATAGAATGAATATTTTTTTAATCAATGCCACAWAATCGGATCATGAGAATGTAAACAAAAAACGTAAGTATATTAGCCTACCCTATCAAACATTTGCATTCGTAAAAAGTGTATTAGCCTACAGCAACCTTAGTATATAATCAGCTAATATATTAGATTTAAAATTCCGTAGGCCTACAGGTTGTATAAACTTTCACTTCGTTAAAATAAAGATAAAAACATAATAAGTTGCTTTGTGATTTAAGCTATTAGACAGTTTGATAAGCAACATTTCACGAGACACGACTCACCTGCATATCACACTGCAGCTRAATGACAATGCATAATCAAATGTTCCAGCTACAGTACTAAATGCCATTGGGATGAACCATGTGTAAGAATGAAACTGTCTACTGTGCCAGACTGACAACATTCATGGCATCACATTTTGAAAATGTTCAGTAGTTCACTGTATTCACATATAATTTTAGCCTACACGTTATTAGAATGTACTTAACGTAATATATATATATATAATATATATAGCATCATTTGGATCAGTCCGTCTATACTTTTGCTTCAGTTTCATTTCAGTCGATCGACAATCGACCACGTTGAGTTTCGTTTCGACGAGGCAGACTGCAMAAAGTTTTCAATGGCACGGATTCAAGAATGGTCTTGAACATGAATGAACATTTAGCAGACTAGTTGGTCTATTGGTTAATGAAATCGAATATGTCACATTTTCTCGAATARAACCTTACAGTGAAATGCTTACTTACAAGCACTTAACCAACAATTAAGTTTTAGGAAAAATACCTACAAAAATATAAGTAACAAATAATTATAGAACAGCAGTAAAATAGGCTATATACAGGAGGTACCCACACCGAGTCAATGTGCGGGGGCACCGTTTAGTCGAGGTTATTGAGGTAATATGTACATGTAGGTAGAGTTATTAAAGTGACWATGTGTAACGGATGTGAAATGGCTAGCTAGTTAGCGGTGGTGCGCGCTAATAGCGTTTCAATCGGTTACGTGGTTCGCGCCCGAGTCGGGGCGAGGGGACGCCATAAAGTTAAACTGTTACATATGCATAGATAATAACAGAGTAGTAGCAGCAGCGTAAAAGAGAGGGGGGAGGGCAATGCAAATAGTCTGGGTAGCCATTTGATTAGATGTTCYATAGTCTTATGGCTTCGGGGTAGAATCTGTTTAGAATCCTCTTGGACCTAGATGTTGCGCTCCGGTACCGCTTGCCGTGCGSTYGCAGAGAGAACAGTCTATGACAAGGGTGGCTGGAGCCTTTGACAATTTTTAGGGCCTTCCTCTGACAAAGCCTGGTATAGAGGTCCTGGATGGCAGGAAGCTTGGCTTGATGTACTGGGCTGTTCGCACTACCCTCTGTAGTGCCTTGCGGTCAGAGGCAAGCAGTTGCCATACCAGGCAGTGATGCAACCAGTCAGGATGCTCTCAATAGTGCAGCTGTAGAACTTTTGAGGATCTGAGGATCCATGGCAAATCTTTTCAGTTTCCTGAGGGGGGGGATAGGTTTTGTCATGCCCCTTCACAACTGTCTTGGTGTGCTTGGACCATGTTAGTTTGTTGGTAATGTGGACACCAATGAACTTGAAGCTCTCAACCTGCTCCACTACAGCCCCGTCGATGAGAAAGGCCGTGCTCGGTCCTATTTTTCCTGTATGTTCACAATCATCTCCTTTAACTGGTTGTCTGCCCAATATAAAGCATCAAAACTGGCGAGGAATAAAAAGTTTCATTTGAACCAGGATGTTGACAACTGTGCCATACAGATTGCAAAATAGTTGGGAAGAGATTTTTGATGTACTGATTCCATGGTACAGGGTGTATGAGTTGATATATAAAACAACGCAAAGATTCAAGACTTGTGCTTTTCAGCTAAAATTATTATATAGAATTCTTGCCACCAACAAAATGTTGAATATTTGTGGCATAAAATCATTGAAGCTCTGCAGATTTTGTTGTGAGGATACAGAATCAATAGACCATTTATTTTGGTATTGCCCTCAGGTAGCCTGTTTCTGGTCTCAGGTTCAGGAATGGCTGAAATGCATTGCATTGATCTAAAATTGACCCTAGAAATAGTACTGTTAGGAGATCTGGAGAGACCGGGTCAGTCAATTACTAATATATAATACTCTTAGTAAACATATTTATCTTCAACACGCAATTGTAGATTTATTTGATTAGATAGATTGAAATTGTACGTTATTAAACATCATAGCATAGTTAAAGATATGTTTTCTTAGAAACACGAAGTGGGTGGCCAGCAGAGATAATGGGATGGGCTGAGGGAAGCTGGAAACAAGTGGAGTGGAGTTGCTGTGTGAGAGAGAGAATGATGGTCAAAAGATAAAGGGGAAAAAAAGTCTAAATAAAACATAATAAAAGTACATTTGAATGACACTAAGTGGCAGTGTTTTTACAACTAATTCCGGTTTGCCTGAGGCTGATGCCGTGCGGTTGTCTTACACAGCATATACACACACTCTCTCATTCAAATAAAACACATACAAGAACACACACATACATGTAATAGTGCCAGACATGCACACAAACATATACAGTAGGCTTGCTGTTATGATTTCAGTTGTCCTTGATGTCCTTTAAAAAAAAAATTTTTTTTATTGTTGTTTGCTGTTCATTAGTTCATTATCTTGGTTGTTGTGCATTGGGGGTTCTTGGGGGTGGGGAATGGAATAATTGTATTTTTTTTCTTCCGGGAGGGGGCTGTGGGAGGGGTCTCGAATGGTTGAGGGACAGCTATTGGGGAACTGTGGGGGGATCTTGGAGGGTTCGGGTTTCACAAGATTGTGATCATGAAAAAGGAAACTATGACAATTTTTTTTATCACAACATGCACACGCACCCTCACACATAAGGATGGCTCTGTTGCAGAAAGACTGATACATGTTTGATAGTGTCTTGATGCTGTATTGTTGTCCTTCATGTTCTAATACTTTAATGTTACCCCTTCCTTGTGTTTTTTGTAATAAATAAATATAAAATAATAATAATAATAATATCTCCTTTGTCTTGATCAGGGTCGGTAGTCATTTAGGCATGTTACATTAGTGTTCATAGGCACAGGCACTATGGTGGTCTGCTTAAAACATGTTGGTATTACAGACTCAGACAGGGGAGAGGTTGAAAATGTCAGTGAAAACACTTGCCAGTTTGTCAGCGCATTCTCGCAGTACACATCCTGGTAATCCTTCTGGCCCTGCGGCCTGTTGAATGGTGGTATTTTAATTCTCCGCGTAACTCGTCGATTTTATTACCAAAGATTGCACGTTTGCTCGCAGAATGAAGGGAAGTGGGGGTTTATTCGATCGCCCGCGAATTCCCAGAAGGCCCAGAGGCCGCCCTTCGGCCCCTTTTTCTCCGCCTCCACTTCACACAAATCGCGGGGATCTGGGCCTGTTCCAGAGAAAGCAGAATATCCTTCGCATCGGGCTCGTCAGAGTCGTGAAAGGAAAAAAAGGATTCCATTTGTCCGTGGTGAGTAATCGCAGTCCTGATGTCTAGGAGTTATTTCCAGTCATAATAGACGATAGCGGCAACATTATGTACAAAATAAGTTTGAAAAAAGTTACAAACAAAAAAAACAATAGGTTGGGGACATGTAAAACGCATGCCTGTATTTAGTTTTCATGCTAGTGAGGGCCGTGAATCCACTCTCACATAGGTACGTGGTTGCAAAGGGCATCGGTGTCTTAACAGCGCGATTTGCCAAGGCCGGATACTCTGAGCGCAGCCCAATACAGAAATCGGCAGTGGCTTCTGATTAAATAAAATTTTCACAGAACCTCTTGTTGCAATTTCGATGGAAGGCTGCTCTTGTTCAGATATCGGTAAGTGGACTGGAGGCAGGGCATGAAAGGGATAACGAATCCAGTTGRTTGTGTCATCCGTTTCGGGAAAGGTACCTGCGTAATTGAGCACCCAACTCACTCAGGTGCTTCGCTATATCACATTTGACATTGTCCGTAAGCTTGAGGTCATTTGCACACAAAAAAAATCATACAATGATGGAAAGACCTGTGTGTTGTCCTTGTTAATGCAGACAGAGAAGAGCTCCAACTTCTTAATCATAGCCTCAATTCTGTCCTGCACATTGAATATAGTTGCGGAGAGTCCCTGTAATCCTAGATTTAGATCTATTTCACTCAACACTAGATGGTTTKATTTTATTTTTGGAAGTGAAACGAGGCTACTCAGGCAAGAAAAAAACCTCACCAAATGTATAGCCCCCTTGTAAAATTGAAATGGACTGTTTGGAAATGAAGATTTCTTTAATGTGAATCACATTTTTATTTGGCGTACCCCCGACAGCATTGCACGCACCCCTGGGTGTACGCATACCCCAGTTTGGGAATACCTTCTGTAGGCTATTCTCATTGGTTTTCCTTTACCAGTTAGTTCTCCTTAGACACAGATATAGGATCAGCTTACCGTGTCAAAATCCTAATGTTAACCATTAGCCTAGTGGGGAAAATACAAACCTTGTCCATAGACAATGACCTTGGATCAGTGTCTTGATATCTTTACCCTACACTGATAAATCTATCAACCTATTGCTTGTGGATGACTGGGGGGAGTAGTATTTTATAATGTAGGTCAGATATAGTGCTTTCTCTCTTTAGTGAGATACCATTAACAATAAAGCATCTAATAATGTTTTTACCAACCCTTGTAACATAAATGTATGCTGTTTTTTTATCCTAAGTGTATTTAATTAGCATTGTTACGTTGGTTAACTTATCTATTATCACATACTTATTTACGATTCAAGCCATCTGAACGTTTTTGACCTTTGAGTGGGGCGGCTGAAGGCACCCTGCTAATGGATATAAATGAAGAGGTAGGTTGTGACACTTGGGGGTGAACCTTAAATCTTTCCTCAATTCCGCACGTCCTCTCTCCTCACCCCCTTCCTTAAATGCAATGCAAGGGATCTATTGCTATTCTCATTCATGTTCAATTGTGTCAAAGGCTTTACAGAAGTRTAAAAATAAGARAACCGCATCTGAGTCAATTGCATCTGAATAATCTTGTCACGCCCTGACCAGAGTTTGCTTTGTACGTTTTATGTTTTGGTTGGTCAGGGTGTGATCTGTGTGGGCATTCTATGTTGTTTGTCTGGTTTGTCTATTTCTGTGTTTGGCCTGATATGGTTCTCAATCAGAGACAGGTGTTTTGCGTTGTCTCTGATTGGGAACCATATTTAGGTAGCCTGTTTTGTATTGTGGGTTGTGGTTTATTGTCTATGTCTATATGTAAGTTGCCTGTGTATGCACTTGTTTAATATAAAGCTTCACGTTCGTTTGTTGTTCGCATAGTTTGTTTAAGTGTTCTTCGGTTCGTTAAATAAATAGAAGAATGTATTCTTATCACGCTGCGCCTTGGTCCTCCTCTCTTCATCCAAACGACGAACGTGACAAATCTAGAAGGTCCAAGACGAAACAAATGTTAGAGCTTTTTTGATGGCCTTTCATAAATCCGGTTTGAGTCTCATTTATAATGGTATCTATTCCTTTCATTAATATTTTGGCATAAACCAGAGCAATCAATTTGTAATCAATATTTAATAAAGTAATTGGTCTCCAATTGTCAATGAGAGAAGGGTCTTTAACGGGCTTCGGAATCAGTGAAATAAGGCCCTGTTTCATAGTGGAGACCATTTCACATTMTTTWATGCAATCTTGAAACACATTAAAATAGGGTATTCTAGTAACTCCCAAAACTGTCTATTGAATTCAACTGTCTATTGAATTCCCTTTTTTCATTGAATTCAGAGCCTCTCTAATTTCTTCAATTGACACAGGTGAATCACAAACTGAGTGGAAATCATCCTCAATTACAGGGACATAATTACAGGGACATAATTCTGAATGTGGCAAATGTCACAACCATCTTCCTGACATTGTGAGTTGTAAAGGTTTTCATAAAAGGAATTGACAAATGTTGATATTGTAATGGGATTTCTGCATAAAACATCATTCATGTTGAGTGCAGTTATCAATTTTCTTTTGTAGTTTCTCTTTTCAAGTGCAAAAAAGTAACTAGTGTTTCTTTCCCCCTCTTCAATCCATTTTGCTCGTGACCTTACAAAGGCATCCTTTTCCAGATCTATGTAAAGCTGTTCCAATTCTAGTTGTAAAGACTTAAATACAGACTCTTTTTCTTGAGATAGATTATCTTTCCTTAGAATACTGTCAAGCTTGCTCATCATCTCTTTTTTTCTAAGGTTCTTTAAGTACATCAACTCTTTTTCTCTAAGTGCATCAAAAAGTGGTTCTTTAAGTGCATCAGCTCTTTGGCACGTTTAATGGCTACAACTCTGACTTRATATTTGAAAACTTCCCATCTACTTCCATGGCCCAAGTATTTTCTTGCAAAAATATATTTGGCTAACGATTTGATGTTTCCAATGAGAATAGGATCTTTAAGAACTGTGTTGTTTAATTTCCAATATCCTCGAGTACCTTTTMATTTTTTAGTAGCTTGTAAATTCAGGGAAATCAAGTGATGATCAGAAAAGGAAGCCAACTGATTGATGATCTACATCTATAACAAATTGTAACAAAACGGAGGAAATTAGAAATAAATCTACTCTAGATTTACATGACATAGTTTTGTTGGTCCAGGTATAACCCTTTGCATCCGGATTGAAATAATGCCAGGCATCCTCAACACAGAGATCCTTGCATAATGTAGTGATAATACTGCTATTTTGAGGGCTTTGACTCGTTCTAGGAGGAAAACGATCAACAGATTCATCAGGTGTTTCATTAAAATCCCCTGAAATAATTAGAAAAGCCTCTAAGTATTTCTTGCGTAAATCCTGTACTTTCCTGGTAAATTGAGTAAAAAGGGTCTTATTTGGAACATGTGAGTTATGTCCGTATACATTACTAATGATGAAAATAGTATTGTCAAGTTTTACAGTTACTATGACCCATCTCCCATCCTGTGAAGATGTGGATTCTWGAATGTCACCTTTAAACGTGTGATAAGTGTCAAAACACCAGCAGAATGGTTTGATCCATGAATGAAATAGGCCACGTCTCCCCATTGTGATTTCCAAAATTTCAAATCACTTTCACGCGAATGAGTTTCCTGAAGGAGAAAATCTGCGTTACTGCGTTTACAATATAAAAATAAGGCTTTCCTTTTTGTAAGATCTCTCAAACCCCTAGCATTCAGACTAACGATACTGAGTGAGTTGAAAACGAACTCCTGCATTATAAAAAGAAAGAACACAAATTAGATAACAACTCCGACAGAAAACTACGCTCAGCTGAGGTAGCGGTGGTTAACAGTATAACAAATCAAATTTTTTCATTTGGCAAGTGTTCATAAATTGTAGTTCGAACGGTACATTTACTAGTGGCAGTACATTAACTGTGCTCTAAGCAGTACTCACAGTTCCAGTTTGGTTAATGTCAGAGTTACCCAGTAATCATTCTTCCTTCGATAAACGCGTGTGGGCCATCGGATGAGGGAGAGATGCATTCTGAAAAGCACATGCATATATGACCMTTGATCAAAATGCTATTGTGGGGAAAATACAGCTTTCAAAGCAACTACCGTTGTTCTAGTTACAGAGAGGAGAGCCACTGGTGAGAATACAATGTATTTCTCACCTCTTAATATTGAGRTCATGGCACCACTTTACAACCGGAGTTGGCTGWAGTTAGTATGGTTTTGACGCGCCTGCGGAACGGAATGCGCCATTTGCAGTGAACAGGCCCACATCYAGTAGCCTAGGCCTYGCGCGGGAAAGTTTTTGTAGGACATTAGGCTACATTTACTGATAGCCATGTAGGCTAATTTATTAATRTATCAATAATATCATATTTAGAGTTGCCGCAATCTAGCTAKGGGTGTTTTCACACTTGGTCCCTTTCAGACAATTTTTTGTGTACTCAGTGTGGTTRGCTTAATTTTTTGTGAACACTCCAAAAGAACTCAGATTCCTCAAAAGAGCCCCCAAAGTAAKCCGAACTGAGACCAACTCGAGCGGTGGTCTGTTCTGTTCGCTTGAATTCTGCGGGCCGGTTCCCTTTTTTAGGACAACGTAAACGCAAAGCTCCCCAGGTTCGCTTGTCATTATTCCCACAACACACACTCGACTACTGCAACACCGTTTCCCCTGCAATAACCCCTCACATTGGAATCACAAGAGAGAAGATAATGATGTTGGCAGGTTTGTAGAAAAAAAAGTGTACCGTTTTTGGATATTGATTAGCAATTGCCAAGGATTTACAGAAATTCCAAAATGTGTGGAGTTTTTTGTTCGGTTTATTTGTTTGCAATATGTGACCTATAGTCTAAGAGCCTCATAAACTGTTAATTAAAATCAAATGTATTTATATAGCCCTTCTTAGATCAGCTGATATCTCAAATCTTTATTGATTGTGGGGTTTGAATAGTGTGAGAAGACAACAGAATGYTGAGAATCACAACATAGGGAACAAAATCCATTCCAGCTCCTAAAAGGGCAGTAGCCTATATTGGGTGTACAATTTTCAATTACAGCATTATTTCTTATCCATTATTTTGTTACCAATGAAATGTACATGTTAATAGTATTTTCTGATTACAATTTATGTGTCATATTTTAACTAAATGTAATCTTATTAGCTTCCAAAATGTAACTAGGTATATCTAGCTCTCCAATAACGCATTCTGACTGCAGGACAAGCCATTTACTTTGTAAAAACCCAGAGTGKATGTTGGGAAAAGATATTGMTTCCTTTCTAAACATAGCAACTTGAATGCAAAGAGGACTCAGACCACAAAGTAAGTGAAGTGYACTGGCAAAAGAGTTGAGTCCTCATTAAAGGGGAAGGYCAGTGTGAATACAAAGAGAACTGAGTACTTTTGCAAAAATAAATACCTCAGAGTTCACTTTAAAGAGGACTGACATTGGTCATTTTAAAGAGGACTATTATGGGAAAACACCCTAAGTGTTTTGAGTTCCCACCGCCTCAGGTAGTGAATAGTATAGCCTATAGCCCAAAATGCACAAAGATATTGGCAAATTCTCTGAAAATCTGATAATTCTGGAACCTATTTTGACAGGTTGCTCATTAAAATATCACTCATGCATTTCCTTGAATGTTAGATTAAATATTTTACTTATTGAATCATAGGCTATCTCAGTTGTCTTACTTGACACTAGAATTGATTTTGTCTACAGCCCTGCCACGAATGTAAAGTAAGTGTRRATCATTTGGGYAAAATTCCATAGTTCCCGCTTCCAGGTGGGAATAGCATGCATTTCTATCTGCTTCCTTCCACATCGTGTGCGTACTGAACATGGCCCCTTACTTCAATAGCTCTGCTGGTGGTACTTGAAATGTAAATCTCTTCATTTATTGGCAGCAGATGAGAGTCTGTGAGTATCAATAGCTCCAATACATACAGGCAGTTGAAAACTTTAAGCAAAAATAAACATTCTTAACTTATAGAGCGAATTAAGATATTCTTAACAACATAAAATTAAACTTGAAAACCCACATTTGTAAAACACACATATAATGGTTACGCCTAAGAGTAGGCCATGAGACCACGATGTACTGCAAGCTGCAGAATGACATGGAAACTTCCTCTCTGTGACCTAGTCATGATGTATTTTGAAAAGTCCCGCCAAACCCTGAGTACAAARGTTGCCTTTCATCTGTCTTTAGCATGCATTAAAGTTTGTTATCCAACATCAAACTTGTCCTTGTTAATCARAAKGCTTCACAGAAATGCTTTTAATGTGTTTATTTTCTTCATTTAAATGTACTGTACGTATTGAATTTTCTTGAAAGGGAAAGGTGCACATRCCTAGTGTTCTACAATTCTAACTCAACAGTCAGTTGAAAAACCCCCGACATATTCATGTTTTTGATTTTTATTCTTTGGGAAATTGATCCYTGGGGCTGCAAAACGGAGGGCCTCCAGTTGCCCATCCCTGGATATACCGGGGCTTTACCAAATCTAAAAATGTTTCGCCGACATGGGCTAATTCAGTGACTGTCAGTGACTGACATAAAAAATATATATCTATTCTGATGCACAAGCAAATTTTGAAATCGCACCCTGTGTTTACTACTATTCTATCTCTCAACAATAAGTTGATTACCCAAATGAGTTCCAAAAAAACCCAAATAAAGATCCGCGGGCCTACAAAAGGGGGTCCGCAGGCGGCCGTCTCACTGTGGCGAGATTGTTATGGCGCATTGTGTTGACTAGAATGCAGTGGCATAAAGTACTTTACTAAAATACTTTACATTACTATTTAAGTAGTTTGAGGTTTATGTACTTTACTATTTATATTMAACTTTTACTCCACTAAATTTCTAAAGAAAATGATGTACTTTTTACTCCATACGTTAACAGGACAGGAAAATGGTTCAATTCACACACTTGCCAAGAGAATGTCCGTGGTCATCCGTACTGCCTCTGATCTGGCGCACTCACTAACACAAATGCTTCATTTGTAAATMATGTCAGTGTTGGAGTGTGCCCCTGGCTATCTGTAATTTTATTTTAAGGAATGTTGAATTTTTTATACTTATATATTTGAGCAATTTCATTTACTTTTGATAACTAAGTATATTTAATACCAAATACTTTTAGACATTCACTCAAGTAGTATCTTACTGGGTGACTAACTTTTACTTGAGTAATTTTCTGTTAAGTAAAAGTAAATATAGCCTACCTTAAGTATGACAACTGAGAATGTGTGAACCTTACCCGGCTCCACAAGGGGGCAAAATGGGGCTTAGCCCCGTCTGTTGAAACTTGAAACTCTGTTGAAACGCAGTTTTAGTTTTTAGACTTTATCACATTCTTCTCTGCAGATCCTGTCACGCTCTGTAAGGTTGGATGGGGAGRGTCGCTCCACAGTTATTTTCAGGTCTCGCCAGAGATGATGGATTGGGTTCAGGTCTGGGCTCTGGCTGGGCCACTCAAGGACATTCAGAGACTTGTCCCGAAGCCACTCCTGCATTGTCTTGGCTGTGGGCTTAGGGTCGTTGTCCTGTCGGAAGGTGAACTTTTGCCCCCAGTCTGAGGTCCTGAGCGCTCTGGAGCAGGTTTTCATCAAGGATCTCTCTGTAATTTGCTCTGTTCATTTTTGCCTCGATCCTAACTAGTCTCTCAGTCCCTGCTCCTGAAAGACATCCCCACAGCATGATGCTGTCACCACCATGCTTCACCGTAGGGATGGTGCCAGGTTTCCTCCAGACATGACGCTTGGCATTGGCTTCATCAGACCAGAAAATATTGTTTATCATGGTCTGAGATTCTTCAGGTGCCTTTTGGCAAATTCCAAGCGGGCTGTCATGTGCCTTTTACTGAGGAGTGGCTTCTGTCTGGCTACTCTACCATAAAGGCCTAATTGGTGGAGTGCTGCAGAGATGGTTGTCCTTTTGGAAGGTTCTCCCAGCTCCACACAGGGACTTGAGAGCTCTGTCAGAGTGACCATCGGGTTCTTGGTCACCTCCCTGACCAAGGCCCTTCTACCCCGATTYCTCAGTTTGGCCGGGCGGCCAGCTCTAGGAAGAGTCTTGGTGGTTCCAAACTTCTCCCATTTACGAATGATGGAGGCCACTGTGTTCTTGGGGACCTTCAATGCTGTAGAAATGTTTTGATACCCTTCCCCAGATCTGTGCCTSGACACAATCCTGTCTCAYAGCTCRATGGACAATTCCTTCGACCTCATGGCTTMGTTTTTGCTCTGACATGCACTGTCAACTGTGGGACCTTTTGTAGACAGYTGTGTGCCTTTRCAAATCATGTCCAATCAATTGAATTTACCACAGGTGGACTCCAATCAAGTTGTAATTGGGTCTCATAGCAAAAGGGTCTGAATAGTTATGTAAATAAGGTATTTCTGTTTTTTGTTTTTAATAAATTAGAAAAAAATTCTAAACCTGTTTTTGCTTTGTCGTTATGAGGTATTGTGTGTAGATTGCTGAGGAAATTGTTTTATTTAATACATTTTAGAATAAGGCTGTAACGTAACAAAATGTGGAAACAGTCAAGAGGTCTGAATAATTTCCAAAGGCACTGTAGATTAATGAGCCAAATCTGTTTATCTCTGTAATGTTCACCACTACATATACTTTGAACTCACGCAAAGTGGGAGATGCTGTCAAGAAACACTGGCATGTTTTATCATCGAACCCAGCTCTGACAGCGGAATTTAACAACCCACCACTTATTGTATATAGGAGAAGTCCCAAATTACGCGACATATTGGTCCATGCCAACTGCCGGCCACAAAAGAAAATAAACCCGATTATTTTACGCCCTCTTCCTGAATGGTAACTATAAATGCAGAGGTTGCGCACATTGCAACAATATGACGAAGTGTGAATATTTCTGCCACCCACATACACAGGAAAATAAATGACATTATTCCAAATAAATGACATTATGACGTTCTCCACCACCCATGTTATCTCTATGATTAAATYTCKATGTGGGCTGTGTTATGTAGGTAAAAACCTCTCGTTCTGTCAAACAGAGAATTAGTGAACATAAAAGTTCAATAGGGAGAAACGACAGGGATTATCCAGTCGCAGTACATTTTAATGACCTAAAACATGACATGTCTACCTTTTAGATTTTGTGGCATAGAGAAAGTCAAAATATCAGGGGAGGTGATATAAATAATACTKTGAGCAAAAGAGAATGTTTTGGGATTTTCACCCTCCAGACATTATACACAAAAGGTCTTAATGATGAAATGCATGTTATGTTGTAAATGTGAACATGAATTAATGCCACTACTTCAGATTACTCTGACGTTTGTTCTTGCACTATACCCAATGATTTATGAAAATTTACTTGATAGGTCGATGTCCTCATTGTGATTTCACAATCTTGTTTAATACGTTTTATGTACAAACTTTATTCGAATTCTTAGAATACTTATGAAATGCACATTGTTTTATTTGGTAACATATGTTTGTTTTCCTTATACTCCTTCCCCATTTGATGCATTGAACGGATGTGGGTGGAGAACTGTCAACATAAAGGTGCGAATTAAAAACGCTCTGACAAAGGCCTTGAGGCTGATATGTAAAGCAGTGATACTAGCAAGAACAGTGTGCGGGATTCTTATTTTTTCCCAATACCATTTTTAAAAAGATCCACCTTCCTTGCAGATCTGTTTGAACAATTTGCACATTCGGATAATTTTTTAAAATTAATATCATCACCCCTTTTTAGTTTCTTTGCCCATGGGAGAAATATATTTCACCCCCCCAGTCCTTTTTCCATACAACTTCATCTAAAGGTGTAGAATGAGTTTCCTGTAAACAATATATATTATATGTCTTCTCTTTTAGCCAGGTAAAGACTGATCATATTTTCTTATTGTCTAAGCCATTACAATTATAACTAGCTATACTTATTTCACCACTTCCCATAATGAGATACAAGTTTTAATTATACTTACCATACTATCTGTTTAGTAAACTTAACATTAAGAAGTACCATGATAATTGAGTGTCCATATAGCAGTACCATGATATTTGCACTGTTAACCATACTCTTGCTGCGACTAAGTAAACCTCTAATTGTCCCACCCATATATTCCACTCGCAAAAACTCCCCATCCCAAGTTTGGTTGTCATCCCAGTGACTGGTTGACCATCCCTGTACACTTGGATCCTAGGGCCTTTAAGAGAGGGGCCCATCCTTTAAAAAGAGCACATGGTGCCACCTACATTACAGAACCAGAATCGCAGCCAACAGAATTCCCAACACCTTCGCCTCGGTTGTACTGCATCTAGTTATTAGAAAAAAATATATATACAGTATATTCTATGTATAAAACTCTTGAATATCTTAATTTATTCCCACAATTGACAAATAATATGCGTAATAATATAAGCACTTCTATGAATGATTGTTACCTATAACAAGGGCTGGCAGGAGGAATTCTACATTTTTGTCAACAAATGATTGATCCATACATTCACTCACCCCACCCCTCCCAAACAAACACCTCTGCCCCTCTCTCCCCTTCCATCCATAGATCGACCCTAGTCTCTGACTGCATTCACCTTTCTGTCATGGCTGCATAGGCTACTTGCAGTAGGCCTATAAGGACTTTTCCTTAGTGGGTGGGTCGCTCAGGTGGGTGTCTAGGATATAAGGTTGGCACCATTCCATCATGATATGACAAAATTAAACAAACGTTAGATTTGTATTTAAAAATGTATATCCCATATCTGCGCAAAGTGAAGACTCGCTCTGTCACAACTCCTGCTCGCAGACACACATGGGCTCTGGCATTTGCAACCATTTTCCTTACTCACTTATTAACTCATCACACTTTTCCAATCACACGAAACACAGTCATCCCATCTAACAAACACACCTGCACTCCCTCCACCTACCTTCATACTGTGCCTTTTATGTCCTCTGTGTTTATTTGTTTATTTCTACCTTGTTGATTCCTGCCTGATTTTGGGCTTTGGGTACTTGTGTTTTAGTTCCTTGTATTTGGGGATTTATTATTTCATGAATTGTCCTATATTTTATTTATTTATAAATACTATACATAAAAAATAGAATACAAATTATTTTACAACATTCCCTAACTTCAATATTATAGTGTATTTATAGTTTATTAATTGTTGTATTATTATTATAATATTTTTTTTAATGTAGTACAATCCCTACCATTGATAGTGTTTGATGTTCCATTTTATTTAGAATAGCCATGTGGTCTTGGTGTCTCGGAACAGTTGGTTATCAATGTCGACTATTTTAGTCTATTGTCTTTGAAGAATGGATACATCACTTTGCGTCGTTCTGCTATTATCTTCGGGAACTAATCGTTCAAGCCTATTTTAAAGAAGGTGAGTCCTTTGTCCAGGCTTTTAACCACTATTTTATCTTTAAAGGATGCACATTTGGCAACGATTGGCCACTTGTATTGATGTCCTATCTGTCTGAAACGATGTGCGCATTCAAGTTTAATTTGGTCGACAGTATCGCCTGGGATCTGCAGAGCTTTAGCCATGAATTATTTCACCACACTCCCTGGATCTTCACCTTCATCATCTTTAATTCCGGTAAACACCAGATTTTCCCGCATTAATCTGGTCTGTATATCAAGTAGGAATTCTTGTTCTCTTTTTAGGTTCATTATCGTCAGCTTCGATAACATTGACTGTACCCTTCAACTTTTTAGTTAATTTTTTTTCTCTTGTATAGTTTAACAGACTAACTGAAGCACTCCTAATTTATCATTTATAGATCTTAGCAGTTCGGTTTCCACGCTTACCGTACAGGGTGGTGATTATAGGTCATCCGTGTCAGTCGAAGAGTCTCGTAAATGTTCTTTTAGAGTTTGGTTCTCCATTGTTTTTACTCTCCGACATGTTTTGGTGTTGACTGCATTGGTAGGGTTTGTCTAAAAAGTTGCTTTTAGTTATTATCCAGTTTGGATGTTGTTGCCCACAAGTGAGCAGATCAGCGTAAAAGTACTATTATTCAGGCAGTTTTAGGGACATTATTTTCTAATCTTTTTCACGAGGCACTAACTTTTTAGATGAATCAAATACGCATCACATAGATATGGTTGTCCTTGTCCGATAGAGCCATTGGACATCTTTCAGCGAATAATGTTAGTATAAACAGCTCATACATCCCAAATGTTTGCCCCATATTCTATTGATTTCAAAGTGATATCAATGGAAGTGATTAAGAAACAAAATGTTTCATTACACTTAACATATTGGCGACCCACTTGAATCAAAATGCAACGCTTCAAAATGTAGCTAGGTATCTTCTACAAGTTTTCCTCTAACCGGTGATGCACACATTAATCCCAGATTCTATGTAGATTTTGAGCTGTTAGTTTTAACAGGACGAGAATACTTGAAAATGGCTGTCTAGCAATGATCAACAACCAACTTGACAGCTTAAAGAATTAAAAAAAATAATAATGGGCAAATATTGTACAACCCAGGTGTGCAAAACCCTTTGAGACCCAAAAAGACACAGCTGTTATCGCTGCCAAAGGTGATTCGAACATGTATTTACTCAGGGGGGTGAATACTCATCTAATTAAGATATATTAGTTTTTATTTGTCATCCATTCTCAAATGACATTACAGAGTATTTTGTGTAGCTCGTTTACAAAATATGTATATTTTAATACATTTGAATCCCACTTTGTAACACAACAAAATGGGGAAAAATCAAGGGGTGTGAATACTTTCTGAAGAAAATGTACTGTACACACTGATCTTGATAAACATACTTACATAATAAATAAACAAGTCTTACTACATAAGAATCTATCATATACAACTATTATGAATGAAAAATTCATACACACTAGCAGTTCAGTCGTGGCAAATGTGGAGGGGGAGACATTTGTAGAACGGCTGTGAGAAGGCCACTTCTGGGGACAAAAAAAAAAAGGACAATCTACTCAAAAATACATGAACATTCAATTATGTTGACACAATGTGAAATATAACTGATGCCTCTGCACTGTAGGGAGATGAAGAGGAACAAGCGGTGGACAGGTGCTGGTTAATTCCACCATTGGGGTGCCAGGACAGAGAGCTTGGACTGGGCTGAGCGGGAGCTGTCCTCCTGTAGGGGTGGGAGGGCCAAGAGACCCGAGGTGGCAGAATGGAGTGCTTGGATTGAGGAGTGGGGTTTGAGCATAGCCTGAAGGTAGGGAGGTGCAGTTCCTCTTCCTGCTCCGTAGGTAAGCACCATGTTCTTGTAGTGGAAGCGAGTTTCGACTGGAAGCCAGTGGAGTGTGCGGGTGACATAAGAGAACTTGGGAAGGTTGAAAACACGCGGGCTGCAGTATTCTGGGTTTAATGGCACAAGCGGCGAGCACCGATAACATCGAGTTGCGCTAGTCCAGACAAGCGCCTGGATTAGGACTTGCGCCACTTCCTGTGTGAGGTAGGATTGTACTCTACGGCTGTTGTAGAGATGGAACCTGCAGGAGCGGGTCATTGCTTTGATGTTTGCAGAGAACAACAGGGTGTTGTCCAGGGTCACGCCAAGGTCCTTTTCACTCTGGGAGGGCGACACTGGAGTTGTTAACCGTGATGGAGAGGTCTTTGAGCAGGCAGGCCTTCCCTGGGAGGAGGAGCAGTTCCATCTTGTTGAGCTTAAGGTGGTGGGCTGACATTCAAGGTGATATCTTCCAGGCACGCAGAGATGTGTATCGCCACCTGGGTGTCTGAAGAAGGGAAGGAGAAAATTAGTTGAGTGTCATCCGCATAGCAGTGATAGAAGAGACCATGTGAGGATATGACGATGTCGAGTGACTTGGTGTTTAGAGAGAAGAGGAGGGGGCCTAGAACTGAGCCCTGGAGGTCACCAGTAGTGTGAGAATGTGGTGCAGACACAGATCCTCTCCATGTCACCTGGTAGGAGTGGCCTGCCAGGTAGGATGCAATCCAAGAGTGTGCATAGCCTTAGACGCCCAGCCCTGAGAGGGTGTAGAGGAGGATCTGATGGTTCACAGTGTCAAAGGCAGCGGATAGATGTAGGAGGATGAGAACAGAGGAGAGAGAGTCAGCTTTGGCAGTGCGGAGAGCCTAAGCGACACAGAGAAGAGCAGTCTCGTTTGAGTGACCCGTCTTGAAGTCTGACTGGTTAGGGTCAAGAAGATCGTTCTGAGAAAGAGAAAGAGAAAGTTGATCAGAGACAGCACGCTCAAGTGTTTTGGAAAGAAAAGAAAGAAGGGATACAGGTCTATAGTTTTTGACGTCAGATGAGTCGAGTGTTGGTTTCTTGAGGAGGGGAGCAACCATTTTGAAGTCAGAGGGGACGCAACCATTGGTCAGGGCTGAGTTGATGAGGGAAGTGAGGAATGGGAGAAGGATTCCAGAGATGGTCTGGAGAAGGGAGGAGGGGATGGGGTCAAGCGGGCAGGTTGTCAGGCGGCCAGACCTCACTATTCGAAGGATGACGTCTGGAGAGAGAGAGCGGAGAAAGAGGCCAATGCGTAGGGTAGTTCTGTGTGAGTGAGACCAGTGGACTCAATAGGCTGAGTGAATGAATAGCGGATGTTGTCAACCTTTTTTCAAAGTGGTTGACAAAGTCGTCCTCACTGAGGGAGGAGGGAGGGGGTGGAGGATAAAAAAAAATGGACCAGCCCATCTGGCATTTGCCCCTGTTCTGATATGTCATCTATAAAATAAGGGTTTGTGCTTCAGATTTAATAACAAACTTTTACTAAATTCACCTGAACAAACCCTTAACTTTCCCCCCACAGAAACCCACCTGGAGAGCTTGCTGCTGGAGCTGGGGTTGGAGCAACACTACACAGAGAAGCTCGCCCTGAGAAACGTGCTGCAGATCGATGAGAAGACCGTCACAGATGAGCCCACTCAGACTCTCACAGCCCTGCCATGGACTTTCCTGAAGAGGTTAATGATGGTTAATGTAACTGCTAGAAGTGTGAAATGTACCTCATCAGGAGGTGAGGCAAGTTGTGATGCTTCATTTGACAACATAGACCTAGATCTGGAGAGTCTGGTTGATAACCTGGACTCTAGTAATGTGGTGAATGGCTCTCTTTCTGTGCTCTAATGGTTTTCTGCAGCAAGAGATGGTCT
The DNA here is from genome assembly GCF_002910315.2 of Salvelinus sp. IW2-2015. Classification (NCBI taxonomy): domain Eukaryota; kingdom Metazoa; phylum Chordata; class Actinopteri; order Salmoniformes; family Salmonidae; genus Salvelinus; species Salvelinus sp. IW2-2015. The sequence goes on along the minus strand of NW_019942738.1, from coordinate 110,316 downwards.
TGAAAATGTCAATGTGTCAGTTTTCTGTGCCCCTGCTTCTCCCCAATTGTGACACAGAACAGTGCACGCTCTTGCTTTGGGCAATGCGAGACATTGTCAAGAAGTTCAGACCTCATTCATTGGAGGACCCAAGAGGATTTGTTGAAGACAGGATTGTTCTCTCTGACCTCCCCATGGTCTCTTTCGTCAGATTGGGTGAGTGCTCTGTGTCCAAGTCGCAGATTCTGAACAAGCTACTGAGTAATCCCCAACAGTATCATGACACGTTTGTCCACCATAATTGGAATGTGGTGATAGTCCAAGGAGGATATTCAATGGATTGGTTGAGATGAGCTGGTACCTTCCCTGTGGGAACAAGAACATTGACATCTTTGGTGAACCTGTCGCTGTAACCAATCTAAGAGGGGACATGAGTTTGTTTGGAACACAGTACTCCTTTCTTTGTCAGACCTCTGCAGCAGTCTTTGTGTTCTTCGACAACTTGAACTCCAAGGACAAGCTACTGACCAGCCAAAACACCAAGGCACAGCTGTTTCTGGTGGGTAACCCACAGAGCAAGAGCTTCAGCATTGATGCTTTAAAGAAAACCGCCAAAGAGCTAAACTTGAAGATGAGCAATGTCATCCTGAAGAACAAACATATGAATGATGCCAACTTTGTGAAGAACCTGCGAAATACAGTTGATCAGGTGATCAAGAGTTCAAAGTCCAAAATGCCATTGGAGCAGATGGCTGAAGTGGCACACGAGCTTGGGATCTTGGTTGACGAGGACTGTCAAAGTGCAAGAATGTCAAAGTGCAAAGCAAAATGCTGATGCAATTACTTCAAACATACATGACATACAACAGTATAAGGAAGTTAGCTACCCTTGCAACGACAGATCTGGAAGGAGCTGGCACGTCTAGAGCTGGACGCATGCAGACTGCAGAAAGCTAGGAATCAGAACATAGAGATGTACAAAAGTGATCTCCAATCACAGAAGACACATCTCAGGAAAAAGCAGAGAAACTATGACATTTCAGGCGCAATGACTTGCTTCATAAATGCAATGTCAAGCACAGGGCTAGAAAGGTCCTACTTCTTGAAATGGATGCGAATGAACCTGGACAATCTGTCTCATAGAAACTTGTCTTGCCTCAGAGAGCAGCACAATGAGAAGTGCCAGATCTCCTCTGAAAACAAAGAAGAAATTGCAGACCTTGACAAACAGATTTCAAACAGTTCTTTGGGAACCAAGCATTTCCTACGTGAAATGGGTCAACTTTACGAGTCTTCTGTCTTACTCAGAGAAACTGAAGTGTCACGGCAACAAATGCAGAACCTGCCCAGACTATGTGCTGAGCTGCTTCTGGATGGGTTTCCGCTGGAGCTGGTGGACGGAGACGCGTCCAACATACCTCTGAGATGGGTGAGTAATGTGCTGGGTCAGCTCAATGTGCATTTGTGGCCTGCTGGAGGTCATTTTGCAGGGCGCTGGCAGTGCACCTCCTTGCACAAAGGCGGAGGTAGCGGTCCTGCTGCTGGGTTGTTGCCCTCCTACGGCCTCTACCACGTCTCCTGATGTACTGGCCTGTCTCCTGGTAGCGCCTCCATGCTCTGGACACTACGCTGACAGACACAGCAAACTTTTTGCCACAGCTCGCATTGATGTGCCATCCTGGATGAACTGCACTACCTGAGCCACTTGTGTGGGTTGTAGACTCCGTCTCATGCTACC
>NW_019942738.1:78774-103273 GCF_002910315.2 Salvelinus sp. IW2-2015 | reverse complement strand
GGTTTGGATGCCCTTTTGAAAACACCTTTTCAACTAAAGGGACTCATCCCATATTCTTTAGATWACCATGTCCCTTGATAACCCGCCATTCAATAAAATCCAATCTGAGTGGAAAAGGAACTTGGTGGAGAGATCTGTGACAAAGTATGGAGTAGTGCCTGCTTTAGGGTAAATGGAAGCTCCTCTTGTGTCTGGCTCAGTCTMATACAGTTTAAGGTACTTCACTGTATCCKTTCCAGTAAGGCCAGATTGTCCAAATTCTACCCACCTATTGATGGTACATGTGACTGGTGTAAAAGCTCCTTGGTGGACTTGACTCACATGTTGTGGTCCTTGCCTGGCAGACTATTGGTCCACTATTATTGATTTAAAACCCTTTCTGAAGCATGTAACATAGAGTTGCAGCCTAGCGCAGAAATTGCTATTTTTGGAGAAACAAACAGCAATCCTTCCCTGACCAATAGACAGCTAGAGTATGCCTTCCCTGACCAATAGACAGCTAGAATGTCATTGCCATTCCTGACCAATAGACAGCTAGATGTCATTGCCTTCCTGACAATAGACAGCTAGATTGTCATTGCCATTCCTGACCAATAGAACGCTAGATGTCAGTTGCCTTCCTGACAATAGACAGCTAGATGTCTGCCTCCCTGACAATAGACAGCTATGTCATTGCCTTCCCAGACCAATAGAACGCTAGATGTCATTGCCTTCCCTGCAATAGACGCTAGATGTCATCGCTCCTGACCAATAGACAGCTAGATGTCATTGCCTTCCCTGACCAATAGACAGCTAGATGTGATGCCTTCCCTGACCAATAGACAGCTAGATGTCATTGCCTTCTGACCAATAGACAGCTAGTGTTCATTGCCTTCTGACAATCAGACAGCATAGATGTCATTGCTCCCTGACCAAGTAGACAGCTCAGATGTCATTGCCTCCGCTGACCAATAGACAGCTAAGATGTCATGCTTCCTGACCAATAGACAGAAATGTCATGCCTTCCCTGACCAATAGACAGCTTAGTGTCATTGCCTTCCCTGACCAATAGACAGCTAGACATTGTCATTGCTCCTGACCAAATAGACAGCTAGATGTCATTGCCTTTCCATCATGTATGGCCCGCAGAAGGATTTTATTGAATTGGAAATCTATCAATCTCCCTTAACCTCTCTTTGGGTAAGATCTGATGCTGTCCTAAAATTGGAATAAAATAAGTATACCATTCGAGGGTCAACCACTCATTTATTCATGACAACATGATATCCTATTTTGAAACAGCTCCAAACACTTCCTACAGATTTGTGCTCTTTGACCTCACCCACCCCTTAAGGTTACTACTATATACAGTAGGCCTAGGGGGTAAACAAAATAAAGAAATGCCATGCTGGTGGGTGGTAATGTGCAAGTTAAAACAAGCCCTGAAAAGAAACGTAGTCTGAAAAGTATTAGAACGTCATCTCAAAGGGGAAACACTTRCCCACTTCGGATTTCCCACTTCAAGCCCATATCATACTTTGACTAAAACAYTGGCTTATTGGCTTAAATCATTGTGCAACATCATGGGTAAACTCCGGGGATCGTCTTTCAGCTGGAAAAAAAAATATGTTTGCTTTTGTGGAGCTTTAATGGAAGAAGCAGTCTTCTGAATGAAGTTGAGGGGGTGCATTAGGTAAATGAAGAGACGTACTCGACAGCCRGGCTATGAACGTCTTTATGTGCCCCGCATCAGAATCACAGCATACAGTGTGTCATAACTAAACAGAAATATCATCACCTTATTTATATAGTTTTATTTTACCTGTTTAATAATGCTCTTTTTTTAAATTAATTTTTAACATGTTTTCTTCATCTCAAGTCTTGGGTTTCTTAATTCAATAAAGAAATTAAAAAGAAGACAACAGGTGCAAATGTTGCTATGCAGGCCGAACTGACACCCAACTCCGAATGTTTCCCAGGGTTARTGGTCATGTGCTTCAGTTCACCTGGACTCTCAGGTACATAGACCACAACATATACAAACCTTTCTCTGTTTTGAAGGTCAACCATGACACGTAGTCACAAGGCAGGAAGTCCACCTACATGAAACATTGTTACGTACTGCCCCTTTTATTTCCGGTGTTTTTCAAACAGAGCACCGCTCCCCTCAAATCTATAAAACTATGACAACTGCTTTATAATCCTTCAACAACTGATTTATCATTGAAAATCAACACACTGTCAACAAAATAGTTTTTTGACCAAAAATAATGACTTTCTTCGTGGTCTGAGCGAGAGGAATAATACATTAAAATCCAATATGGATTTTTTMGGGGGTCGYTTCAATTGTTTCAAAGTCATCTTAAAKTAACACTAGATATCTGCTCCCTCTGTGTCAGTCCAAACCAAGGCTACAACAAAATGGAGTACACACCTAACGCATACACACCACATTAGCTATCCTAACACACTTCTACACTCACTTCCAGGTCCATACCTATGCATGTCTTGTAATGTAGTTCAACCGTCTGGCCACTAGGCGTGCAGTGGTCAAAGCAACTCATTCCCACCACACCTCTCCACCTGGAAGGCAAGTGTAGCTGTACCAATAGCTTATGATGAGGTCATGTAGCACAACCTACATGAACAGGACACCTACACACATTGTATATAACGCAGTGTATTCAGGGGGACATGTGACCCACCCGCAGTATGTGATTTCCGATGAGGATAAGATGTAGCCTGGTCCCAGATCTGTTTGTGCTGTCTAGTCAACTCCTAGTCGTGACAATGACCGTAGGAGTTGGTAAGAGGGCAAAACCAGATCTGGGACTAGGCTAGATCAGAGGCATCTTAGGTTACATAAAGCCCTCATTTCTCTATCCCCCTGTGGTTTTGGGGGTACGCTACAATACGAAAGGCAACAGGGAGTGAATATCCAGACTCCAGAAGCCACAAGGTTGTTTTTAAAGGTGCACTGTTACTTTAATTTCCGGTAAAAGTGTCCCTGTATTGTAGTTGCCATAGGGGAAAGTGGGAATGACAGATTCCGCCTTTAAGGTATCCTGCATCATCATACAGATATGCTGGTGTGGTAGACAGCTAATAAAGGKCTGCAGTTATGCATGTCCCATTTGAATGTGGGAGAGAGACCATATAAACCACAGCACAGAGTAAGAATGGGTCAGTATCCCTGCTACAGTGTTTGCTTAGTGCTTTCACAGGTCAAGATGCTACATAGACAACTCTATGACTTTGTTCTGAATGTCCATTGTCTACCCACTTCTGCACAACATTGTTACATTCTGCACTGACAACACAGGGCTAATAGAACTAGAATCTGACTTTCCTGAATCCTTCGAAAGAGTACAGCAGCGAATATATTCAAATGGTGTACAGTGAAGGTACAATACTAGCTGGTGGCCCCTTATCAACTTGCACCTGTTGTCTCTGTTGTTGTCACAGTCATTTCATTCACTCGAAAAAACAAACAAGAAACGTAATATTTACAAATATTTCTGCCTGTTTGTTTGTTCTTACACTTAAAAATGTACAGTTTTGCTCCTCTTTTTTTGACGTGTCTCTGTGTCACGCAACAATGTATTCCTCCACATTCCGAATGTTCAGAGGCTGACAGATACATTGTTATGGTGATTGTGTGTCACCATGGCGCCCTCTAGTGTGTAAACCTATAAAATAGTCAAGGAAAATAACAGAAAAATGGAAACAGCTTCTGTCGCTCTTCTATTGGTTGAAGTTCTGTTTAGTTGTATATGTACTAGTAGTAGTTTCCTCTGCGACATCCCATGGCCCTCCTATTCACATGAATAAGTATAAAATAGTTCACTAGGATCTAATGGCACAYCGACTCTTCATAGGACAGACTCTGATCACTCCCATCGATGAAATAAGTCTGTCCACTGTCCCAGTTGACCAATCACATCTCACAACCTTTCCCCTTTGTTTAAGYTTGTGATGATGACTTGGATGCTTTGAGTCTCTCTCCCAGGTTTCMTCTTCTAGTCCAAGAACACAGCTTGTATTGAGTCCTTCTCTAGCTCCCACTGACCACAACCCCAGTCCAGTCTATGTTACAGTATATTGTGCAGCTAATCATTCCCCCATTTCCCCACCACACACTGTCTCTCTCAGTAGGCTAACACAGTCGGACTCTACCACTGTGTTCTCTCACATTCTCCCCTCAACTTCCACAATCCTCAAGTATTAATGAAATAGAAACCAAAGAAAAGTCTGAAGCTAAACACAAGCATAGACACAACATCGTCGCTAACGGTTTCCCATAGAGGATACAGTGCACTGTGGGTTCACACTCACAGCTCTAGTTCTGTTCAGCGGGATTAATCATATTAACCCGTCAGCCCCCTCTACTGGCCATATTTGAGCATTACAGTCGGGGGTGTTATCAATAGACTTTCCCTTGACTTTTATGTGTTTTTCCCTGTTAAAAAAAGAAAGAAAAACTAAAACCCAGCAACAACTGATCACTTTGTTGCCTCTTGGTCTAAGGTCCTCTCCCAGCTTTGTTATCACAGACCATGGCCTGGCTGACAGACCCCCAGTCTTGCTCAGTGTGCTTAGAGTTACATATACAGCAGTAGAGCTAAGGGGTTGTGGGAGCAACAGAGTCAGCAGGGTGAGGGGTCAGGGATTAAGGGTCAGAAGATGCAGGGTTGAATGACTGTACACAGCAAAGTTATGAGTTCTACTCAACTCATCACATTCATGTAGCTATTACGCCTAGTTAGTTAAATGTTGGTGTTTACTGGTGGAGGAAAGGAGAAAGGGATGAAGAATGGAGGAGTGTGTGTGTGTGTAGTGTGTAAGCAGTTGGAGAAATGTTATTCTGGAGTGCGGGTTCACATCATGGGGATGAGCCTCTGAGTTGAGGTGTCTGTCTCTCTCTCATCCTCTCTCCCTCTGTCTCCCTCCATCATTCTCCATGCACTCTAATTACCCATGCCCCGGTGAAGCTGTGCTGACATGTACGTACACACACACACACCCACGCACGCACACACACTCATCAAACAGAATATGCATGTGCTGGAAATAGAGGCGAAGATAGGACAGAATGTGTGAAAGAAGGAGGGAGAGTGAGAACTGCCCGTCCTTTTCTCTCCTTCCTACTAACAGAATTAGGAAAGTAACATTCTATGAGCCTCCAAGACTTGAGTACTGTATGTACCTTCAATATCTCTACCTGCAGCACCCTATCCCCTACATAGCACACTTCTTTTGACCAGAGCATAATGGACACCAATACCTCTAGGGCACCCTATCCCCTACATAGTACACTTCTTTTGACCAGAGCATAATGGACACCAATACCTCTAGAAATGTGTCCAAAACAACACCCTAATGCCTATATTGCACTACTTTTTGCTTGACTGGCCAGAAGTAGTGCAATAGGGAATAGGATGCCATTTCAGTGGAAGATTATGACTTCCATGCCTGCCATAATGACTCACAGAGAGACAGGGGCCCAGGGCTCAGTGGATGGCTTGGTTATTACGAGACAAAGACAGAGCTGCTAGAGTGGCACCAATATCTCACATTACATAAGAGGGGCCCTCAGGGGCCCTGGCCTGATGATAGCAGAGCAGGGAGAGAGGGGTCTCTGTGTGACTGATATGTGGTCGCATTGGTTTGCACTTGCTTTGTATGAAATGTGTTGTAAGAATAAAGGTTGGTTTGATTTACTGGGGTAGTTGATTTGGTTGGGGTAGCATGTGGTCTATAGTGCAATAGTAGACAGTGAGCAATGAACATGGGAGATGGTGATGATACACAATGTGTTGTATATTCAAGGTGTATGATCAGTATTTTATTCATGTTCCAGTCACGTATTTCTTGTTGTAAAGGATAATTGTGCAAATCAAAGAAGCATCCGTGCAGTTTTTTTTAATTGCCTCCATTTTTTGTTTTTGAAGAATAAAATAGGAAGAAGAAGCATATGAAATAGAGATAGAAATGGTTTAAAACAGGAGACGTGTGGAAACATTGACTATCCAGTGTCCTTTCCCCATCATCATTTAAAAAAATAATTCATGCATAGATCCCCACTGAGAAAACCATTTATATATCTTKTTCTTTGTACACATTTATATATAACTATATATCTATATACTTAAAATTCTTTCCACAAAAAAAATAAGAACTGAAAGCAACAATCAAACAATCAAAGAAAAAAGCACACAAGATAGGCCAAATTGGCACTTTTCATGAACACAGTCAGTAGGCTATCTTGATACAGCTCCACACTCTTGATTCTCTCTCAGTTCCCTCCTATGGGAAAACAACACAGTACTTGGCACCAAGAATGCTGGTAGAAAGACGATATCAGAATATCAATATTTTCATGATAGATGCTAACTGTATGTACTGTACGCCTTGTATGAAAAAGACTTCCAACAATTCCTAAGGGTGGGCTGAGGGGTTCATTTGAGGGGGGTTTAGAACTACAGAGGGAAAGAGATGGATGTAGAAAAGAGAAAACACTATATCAAGTAAGCAGATGACATGAGTAGAGAGATAGAGGTTTTCCAATATATCAGAGGTCACTTTACCCAACACCCCCAAAAACAATCTCCAACCCTATTACAGCACAGAAACGGATAAAAAAGGGGGATGAAAAAACAACAAAATGAAAAGCACAGTAAGAGGATTGTCCTCTGGGAAGGTCTGGGGGCTGTCAGTCAGAGAATACGAGACCCCATCAAAATAGTTTCTAAATGTCTCAATGTCCCCCCTTAACATCTGCTGCCCCTGCAGTTCAGCTGCACTTCCACTTAACCTCAACAGGTGGCACTATAGGAAGTACACAGCATCAGGGCAGCAGGCTGACGGTTGGAGAAACAGAGAGTAAGAGAGAGAGAGATATCCATAGAGAGGGAGCCCGAGCGCGTAGTAGTTGGTCCACCGGTCCCCCAGGGGGAGCTCTAGCTTTACTATACGCGTGTGGTGGAGTGGGGGTGGGGCAGGGTGTTGTTGTGGCCGGTGCTGGGGAAGGTATTGAAGGGGTGGAGGGGCTGCATGCCGGTGATGGTGCTGGGGATCATGGTGATGGTGTTGGGGGTCATGAGGGGCACGTCGTCCGGGGCCCTCCGCAGGGCCAGAGTGTAGTCGGGCGGGCAGGCGGGCCGCATGATGTCGTGGGGACGGAGGGGCTCCATGTCGTGGTGCGGGTCGTGCTCCGAGTGCTTCATCTGCAGGGACATGATCTCTTCCTCCTGGCTGTGCGCCAGGTCGTTGGCGGGCCCGCCGTGGCGCTGCGGGGAGAGCCGGTGGCGCCGCATCTCCTGCCGCTTGTCCCGCTTGTAGTAGAGCGCGGCGAATGCCAGGATGTTGAGGAAGAGTAGCGACGCCCCCACCGCCACMGTCACCGACAGCTCTGTGGAATAATCCCGTGTGTCACCGGGGAAGAGGTCCAGTCTGGGCCGCTCTGATCCGTAGGGCTCCACGGGGTCAGGGAATGTGGGGTAGGGGTGGCCTGTGGTGCGGGGTTTGGGCTTCCAGGGGACCCCGGGGGGGCGGGTGCTGCCTGGAGGTAGCCTGGTGGTGGGGGGGAATTCGTCATGGAGGGAATGTAGGTGAGGGACCAGCTCCAGCCAGAAGGCCACCTTGTTGGCTCGGTAGTTGTCCCTGACGCGGGGCTTCAGACCAATGTGGAGGTACTGCTTGTCCTTGGAGTTGAACTTGGTCCAGATGACCTCCTCAAAGCGGTTGGGCTTGGTGTGGATGAACTTGGTGTCCTGAGGCACCGGCAGGTTGGGGTCCCTGGAGGAGAAATTAATAGAAATTTAAATTATTTCAATCAAAGGTATTCCAAAGTTATTACACACAGACACTATATAGTATATTTCACTGTTAAACAACCTCTTGAATTTGACATTAAAACATGAAAAAAAATCACCTAAAAAATCGCAATACATTTTATAGCTTCTTACATACAGTTGAAGTCGGAAGTTTACATACACCTTAGCCAAATATATTTAAACTCAGTTTTTCACAATTCCTGACATTTAATCCTAGTAAAAATTCCCTGTCTTAGGTCAGTTAAGATCACCATGTCACGCCCTGACCATAGAGAGCCTTGTTATTCTCTATTTTGGTTAGGTCGGGGTGTGACTAGGGGTGGTGTTCCTATCTAGGTTAATTATTTCTATGTTGGCCAGCTGTTTATCGTTGTCTCTGATTGGGGATCATATTTAGGCAGCCATTTCCCCACTGGTTTTTGTGGGATCTTGTTTGTGTGTAGTTGCCTGTGAGCAATCCATGACTTCACGTTTCGTTTGCTGTTTTGTGAGTTTCCTTTATTAAACATGTGGAACCCAAATCACGCTGCACGTTGGTCTGAGTATATTTCCAGTTCGTACAACAATCGTGACACACCACTTTATTTTAAGAATGTGAAATGTCAGAATAATAGTAGAGAGAATGATTTATGTCCGCTTTTATTTCTTTCATCACATTCCCAGTGGGTCAGAAGTTTACATACACTCAATTAGTATTAGGTAGCATTGCCTTTAAATTGTTTAACTTGGGTCAAATGTTTCAGGGAGCCTTCCACAATAAGTTGGGTGAATTTTGGCCCATTCCTCCCGACAGAGCTGTTGTAACTGAGTCAGGTTTGTAGGCCTCCTTGCTCGCACACACTTTTTCAGTTCTGCACATACATTTTCCATAGGATTGAGGTCTGGGCTTCGTGATGGCCACTCCAATACCTTGACTTTGTTGTCCTTAAGTCATTTTGCCACAACTTTGGAAGTATGCTTGGGGTCATTGTCCATTTGGAAGACCCATTTGCGACCAAGCTTTAACTTCCTGACTGATGTCTTGAGATGTTGCTTCAATATATCCACATACTTTTCCTACCTCATGATGACATCTATTTTGTGAAGTGCACCAGTCCCTCCTGCAGCAAAGCACCCCCACAACATGATGCTGCCACCCCCGTGGGGAGCGTATTCCACACGTTTTCAAGTCCATTCGCACATTATTCATGCGACTGACATGCGGTAATGATAAATAATAGTTTAATAGCCTACAGTTTTCATGGCATTTTTGTTTTAATTATTGTGATAGTCTCATGTTTAACCGGGTATGGGTACCCCCACTATTTATTTTMCTGGTACTTCGTACCAGACAATACCAGCTTCCTTTCACCCCTGCATATAGTATGATACACTTGTTATGGCTGGAAATCATAGACTTAGGCCTCGATTCAATCCGTATCGCTGAAGTTCAGTGGTATAGCGCAATTTACATTTAAAGGCAAAATTCCTGCCTAAGCGTAGACTGCATTCACCCCTTAAGGTTGATGTCCACGTCCCCATAAATTGGATGCGTCTCAATCCACCTCATACGGCTATGTTGCACTTTCGCATCTGCGGTGAAAGGTGTCAGAGCTAGAGCGGTGTATGTCAGACCATGAGACATCTCACAAAATCATCTGTAGTGTAGCGTTTACTCTCGGACGGACGCCCACAAGCCTCACAAGACTCGTCTGAAGGTCCCCCGGCACCAGTTGAATTTTTTTAATGGAAGTATATATGGAGACTGTTTAGTGCCAAAAATAAATCAAATCAAACTTTGCTTGTCACATACACATGGTTAGCAGATGTTAATGCGAGTATAGCGAAATGCTTGTGCTTCTAGTTCKGACAATGCAGTAATATCCAACGAGTAATCTAACCTAACAATTTCACAACAATTACCTTATACACACAAGTGTAAAGCAATGAATAAGAATATGTACATAAAGAAATATGAATGAGTGATGGTATAGAACGGCATAGGCAAGATGCAGTAGATGGTAAAGAGTACAGTATATACCTATGAGATGAGTAATGTAGGGTATGTAAACATATAAAAGTGGCATTGTTTAAAGTGGCTAGCGATACATTACATCAAGATGGCAAGATGCAGTAGATGGTATAGAGTACAGTATGTACATATGAGATGAGTAATGTAGGTTATGTAAACATTATATAAAGTGGCATTGTTTAAAGTGGCTAGCGATACATTTATTACATCAATTTTTCCATTATTAAAGTGGCTGGAGTTGAGTCAGTATGTTGGCAGCAGCCACTCAATGTTAGTGATGGCTGTTTAACAGTCTGATGGCCTTGAGATAGAAGCTATTTTTCAGTCTCTCGGTCCCTGCTTCGATGCACCTGTACTGACCTCGCCTTCTGGATGATAGCGGGGTGAACAGGCTCGGGTGGTTGTTGTCCTTGATGCTCTTTTTGGCCTTCCTGTGACATCGGGTGATGTAGGTGACCTGGAGGGCAGGTCACTACCCTCTGGAGAGCCTTACGGTTATGGGCGGAGCAGTTGCCGTACCAGGCGGTGCTACAGCCGACAGATGCTCTCGATTGTGCATCTGTAAAAGTCGGTGAGTGTTTTTGGTGACAAGCCAAATTTCTTCAGCCTCCTGAGGCTGAAGCCGAATTTCTTCAGCCTCCAGGCCTTCTTCACCACACTGTCTGTGTGGTTGGACCATTTCAGTTTGTCCTATGTGTACGCCGAGGAAATAAAACATTCTACCCTCTCCACTACTGTTCCGTTTGATGTGGATGGGGGGGTGCTCCCTCTGCTGTTTCCTGAAGTCCACGATCATCTCCTTTGTTTGTTGACATTGAGTGTGAGGTTATTTTCCTGACACCAACACTCCGAGGGCCCTCAACCTACCATTGTAGTGTCGTCTGCAAACTTGATGATTGAGTTGGAGGCGTGCATGGCCACGCAGTCGTGGGTGAACAGGAGTACAGGAGAGGGTGAGAACGCACCCTTGAGGGCCCAGTGCTGAGGATCAGCGGGGTGGAGATGTTGTTACTACCCCTCACCACCTGGGGCGCCCTTCAAGGAAGTCCAGGACCCAGATTGCACAAGGGAGGGGTCGAGACCCAGGGTCTCGAGCTTGATGACGAGTTTGGAAGGGTACTTATGGTGTTAAATGCTGAGCTGCAGTCGATGAACAGCATTCTCACATAGGTATTCCTCTTGTCCAGAGGGTTAGGGCAGTGTGCAGTGTGATTGCGATTGCGTCGTCTGTGGACCTATTGGGGCGGTAAGCAAATTGGAGTGGGTCTAGGGTGTTAGGTAGGGTGGAGGTGATATGATCCTTGACTAGTCTCTCAAAGCACTTCATGATGACGGAAGTGAGTGCTACGGGGCGGTAGTCATTTAGCTCAGTTACCTTAGCTTTCTTGGGAACAGGAACAATGGTGGCCCTCTTGAGGCATGTGGGGACAGCAGACTGGGATAAGGATTGATTGAATGTGTCCGTAAACACACCAGCCAGCAGGTCTGCGCATGCTCTGAGGACGCGGCTGGGGATGCCGTCTGGGCCTGCAGCCTTGCGAGAGTTGACACGTTTAAATGTTTTGCTCACGTTGGCTACAGTGAAGGAGAGCCCGCAGGTTTTGGTAGCGGGCCGTTTCAGTGGCACTGTATTTTGTCCTCAAAGCGAGCAAAGAAATTGTTTAGTCTGTCTGGAAGCAAGACATCCTGGTCCACGACGGGGCTGGTTGTCCTTTTATAGTCCGTGATTGACTGTAGACCCTGCCACATACCTCTCGTGTCTGAGCCGTTGAATTGCGACTCTACTTTGTCTCTYTACTGATGACGCTTAGCTTGCTTGATTGCCTCGCGGAGGGAATAGCTACACTGTTTGTATTCGGTCATGTTTCCGGTCACCTTGCTCTGATTAAAAGCAGTGGTTCGCGCATGTTAAACACATGTAAAAACAAATAACAAATGTTTCCTGATCTTTCTTATATCMCTCAGATGTAGGACAGACGCTTCAGAACACACTTCCTTTAGATGTTGTTTTGGGGACTATCTGTTGCTTCATTTAGTGAATCTGTTATTCAATGCGTTTGTATGGGCTAATAGCAGTAAGGCCCAAAATTATMTTTCATAAAATTGTTGGGATACTTCAAAAATCAAAATCCTTGGTATGACCTTCTTAAAACAATTCCATATAGCTTAGTGGAACCCCCCCTGGCTTAGACAGGGCTTAGATTCTTATGGGTTAGCTGCAGTTTGGCTCAATCGGAAATTACCTTTAAATTTCAAGCGCGTTATATTGCTGAATTTTGGCGATACGGTTTGAATTGAGCCCGAAATMTAATAGTCCTCAAGAGCAGAGAGAGCAAACCAAACAAAGCCCCATTCTTTCCACCTTCTACCCTCTACCGTTCACTACCTACCCCGTCTTAGCAAAGTTTGTCCAGTACGTCATGACTACAGCACTGAGCATGACATCATTCTTAGAGAAGTTGCAGGGGAACAGGTCGGTGGCTCCGATCATGGGCACTCCGAACACYTAGGGGATCTCATCCCCGTGGGCTGCGTCCGCCCACTCTGGCCGCGTCTCCGTCTGACAGTGGTGGTAYAATGTGTAGAAGTAAACAGGAGATTGGAACTCGGCGTGCAGTTTGGCCGTGGCCACCGCCGGCGCCACCCACTGGTGGTCCGTGAACAGGGCYAGGAGGGTTTTTCTCCTCATGTCTCCGTTGTCACGGTCGGCCCAGTCAGTGTACATGAACTTAATGGTCTCTCTCAGGATGTCCTTACCTAGAGGGGAGGAGAGGGAGGGGGGGAGGTTTGACACAAGAGAGAGTGAAAGTTCAAGAGAGGGAAGTTGAGAAAGAGAGATACAGACGGAGCCAGAAGATGAGCGAAAGGGAGAGAGTGAGGAAAAGAGAAAAAGAGATAGAGAGTATAGAAATGGAGAGAGTGATGGAAAGAGAAATAGAGAGTATAGAAAGGGAGAGATTGAGGGAAAGAGAAATAGAGAGTATAGAAGGGAGAGAGTGAGGGAAAGAGAAATAGAGAGCATAGAAAGGGAGAGAGTGAGGGAAAGAGAAATAGAGATAGAGAGTATAGAAAGGGAGAGAGTGAGGGAAAGAGAAATAGAGATAGAGAGTATAGAAAGGGAGAGAGTGAGGGAAAGAGAAATAGAGATAGATAGTATAGAAAGGGAGAGAAAGGGAGGGGTCAGAGAAAAATCCACATGATAGTGATTTGAAGGTTAAAGAGACGTTTTTACCAAATAGTAAACCACAGAAGTTGGATTTGAGACACATCATTCCTCTCTAGAGGTTATGTATTATATTGTTATGATATTATTATTATTGTTATTATATTCTTACATCGTTATTATACTGTTACTTTACTCAATAATTTACAAAAAGCTGCACATGAATTGGTATTGGTATTTTGGTATTATATTAGGATCCCCATTAGCTGTTGCGATAGCAGCAGTTACTCGTCCACACAAAACATGAAACATTACATAATACAGAAAATGTATAGACAAGAACAGCTCAAGGATAGAACTACATACATTTAAAARGTCACACGTAGCCTACATATCAATGCATACACACTKAATATCTAGGTCAAATAGGGGAGAGGCGTTGTGCCGCGAGGTGTTGCTTTTTATAAAAAAACAGGTTTGCTGTTCACTTGAGGAGTTCCATGATATCATGGCTCTATATAATACTGTACGTTTTCTTGAATTTTTTTCTGGAATTGGGAAGTGTGAAAACACCCCTGGTGGCATGTCTGGTGGGGTACGTGTGTGTGTCAGAGCTTTTTCTAGGTCCTTCTTTGCAGCACTTGCTTTGTGGAGTGTGGTGTCAAAAAAGCAGACCATCTCTTTATCACGGACAGACCTCTCCCCATCTTTACAATCATTGAATCAATACGTTTTGACAATGACAGTTTACAATTAGTAGGGATATAGAGACCATTACCCTCAGGATATCCATAGAGATTGTCCACAAAGTTAGAGATGGTGTAGTCGAACGCTGCAGCTGAGATCCCATCATTGTCTTCACTGTCATCTACAAACTTCAGCCCCTCTCCCTGGTTCACTCCTATCAGGATGTCATAGTTCAGGAACTCCCCCTTGTGGCAAAACGAGGGCAGGACATGTTAAGTGCYTAGACACATTAGAAGTGCATGAGATTTTGCTGCTTCATAACATTTTAAGCACTTTGGGCTCCTTGAAAAGCACTATTAACACCAAAAAGCATAAAATATAAACCTGTCTTAAATTACACTTAACCATTATAGTAATGTCTTATCATAACCTTAATCTTTTTACGTTACTCTTGGTAACTCTGGCACTGAGATTTCATCAGAACCAATAGAATACGTCTCTGCAGTCAAAGAGCCATGACTAATATACCCCCACTAACCCCCATCCCCACCCCCAACACCACACCCACCCCCTGCTCCAGCAATCCCACCTGCTGCATGAGTATCTCCGGGTCGTCCGGCACCACGTCTCCGTCCACTACGGGTCCGAAGGCGATGTGGTAGCGTGCCGGCTGGATGTCCTGATCCACCAGCTCCCTGAAGTTCTTCTTCCTCAGGCAGTCCACCAATTCTGCCGTCTCTGAGTGGCTGCAGCCTACCTTCCGGGCCAGGATCTTGGTGTACTTGAGGGGCTGGTAGTTGACCGACCAGCTGGAGATGGCTGAGCCACTCTGGGCTATGGCCCTCTGGAACAACCCTGGAGGACAGAGAGTGGAAGGAGAAGTTAGACAAGTGAATCTGAAAGGAGGAGGTTTTATGAACGTCCAATGTAATATCAGGAGCAGGRCAAAACAAGATCCTACACATAGAAAAAAGATGAGCGGATAATCCCTTTTTTTGTCTGAAAATTGAATACGGCCCAAAGTGTACTGTACATGTTCGATTATTAGTGGTAGCCAAGGTTTCCTTCCAGAAAAGATAAGCTCATTTTCTAAAGAATACTTAGTTAGGTTGTGAAAGTTTGTTCCATTTTCCCTCCACGGATTTCTCTATTTTTCCTGTCTTAGTCACTGTAACAAATCAGKTAGAAAGTCATGCGCTTTAAACTCCATAGTTGAGATGATACTGTACGAGATTCAGCCCAGACTGGGGAATCGATGGGGGACTGCACAGTCTGCCTCTTATTAAAGAAATACGTTTCCTTCCTCTTTTCCACAGATTTCTCTTTTCTTTCTCTCTCTCTGTCTGTCCTGCGGTGAAAACGAACTACTGTGGTGCCTCGTTACAGGGGGGAGCTCTCATTCCTCCCCCTCTTCCTCCTTCGTATTGCTCTCTTCCTCCACWCTCCTTTCCTCTCCTGTAGATTCCTGGTGAATAATTAAGCAGTGACGCAGAGCAGAGCCTCTTTCCCAGGGAAGACTATTAGGGAGCGCATGGCTCAGCCGACCTGCTCCTTCTGCATTACTCCTCACAGAGGAGAGAGAGAAGAGGAGGGGAGAGAGAGAGAAGAGGAGGGGAGAGAGAGAGAGAGAGAGAGAGAGAGAGAGAGTTGAAGAGAGGTGTAGGTGTGAGGAAGTTAGTGGGAATTGATAGTGAGGGAAAGTATGAGAAAGGGGAGAGAGGTGACTCATCTATATTTCATCCTAAATCCTTATCAGTTTCTCTCTTTCCTCCTTCCCTCTCTCTGTTCATCTTCCCTTCCGCTACCTCCCCCCTCTTCTCCCCTCTCCTCCCTTTCCCACTCTCATCATAACGATGTGTATCCCCCRTCCCCCTCCTCTCTCCCTCGCCTCTCATCCACCTCTCCTCCATAAACACATGTATCATGCCACAGTTGATTTGTTGAGTGGTGGGATGACATGACTGGTGTTCCCCGTGGGGAGCGAGAGTGTTCCTTACCTGGCACCCCGGGAGCTTTGAGTGACAGGTGGGGGAGTTGTAGTCTGGAGGGCTGGTGTTAGATGACGATGAGGACGGTGATTAAGATGAAGATGGGTTTGACAGCAGAGAGAACTGGTTTTAATGTATGGGTGAGTGGCAGCAGAGGAGACGAGTCAATGATGAGACGAGACAAGAGAGGAGGAGAGGACATGTAAGTTTGGGTAGGAGAGGAGAGGACATGTAGGTTAGGGTAGGAGAGGAGGAGAGGAGAGGACATGTAGGTTAGGAGAGGAGATGACATGTAGGTTAAGAGAGAAGAGGACATGTAGGTTAAGGTAGGAGAGGAGGAGAGGACATGTAGGTTAAGGTAGGAGAGGAGGAGAGGACATGTAGGTTACAGAGAGGAGAAGGACGTAGGTAGGGTTAGGACGAGGAGGACATGTAGGTTAAGGTAGAGAGAAGAGGACATGTAGGTTAGGAGAGGAGAGACATGTAGGTTAGGAGAGAGGAGAGGACATGTAGGTAGGAGGAGGACATGTAGGTTAAGGAGTAGGGAGAGGAGAGACATGTAGGTTAGGAAGGAGAGGACATGTAGGTAGGAGGATGTAGGTTAGAGGGAGAGGAACATGTAGGTTAGGACAGGAGAGGACATGTAGGTTAGGACAGGAGGACAGGAGGGGACATGTAGGTTAGGAGAGGAGAGAACATGTAGGTTAGGACAGGAGAGGAGAGGTGGAGAGAGGACATGTAGGTAGGGAGAGAGACATGTAGGTTAGGAGAGGAGAGAACATGTAGGTTAGGAGGAGAGGACATGTAGGTTAGGACAGGAGAGGACATGTAGGTTAGGACAGGAGAGGACATGTAGGTTAGGGAGAGGAGGGAGGAGAGGACATGTAGGTTAGGAGAGGAGGGGAGGAGAGGACATGTAGGTTAGGGTAGGAGAGGAAGGAAATGTAGGTTAGGAGAGAGGAGAGGACATGTAGTTGGGTAGGAGAGGAGAGGACATGTAGGTTAGGGTAGGAGAGAAGAGGACATGTAGGTTAGGGTAGGAGAGGACATGTAGGTTAGGGTAGGAGAGGAGAGGACATGTAGGTTAGAGGGTGGAGAGGAGAGGACATGTGGTTAGGGTAGGAGAGGACATGTAGGTTGGGTAGGAGAGGAGGAGAAGACTGTAGGTTAGGGTAGGAGGAGAGGACATGTAGGTTAGGGTTAGGGAGGAGGAGAAGACATGTAGGTTAGGGTAGGAGAGGAGGAGAAGACATGTAGTTAGGGTAGGAGAGGAGGAAGAGGACATGTAGGTTAGGGGTAGGAGAGGAGGAGAAGACATGTAGGTTAGGGTAGGAGGAGGAGAGGACTGTAGGTTAGGGTAGGAGAGGAGGAGGGAAGACATGTAGGTTGGGTAGGAGAGGAGAAGACTGTAGGTTAGGGTAGGAGAGGACATGTGGTAGGTAGAGGAGAGAGGCATGTAGGTTAGGGTAGAGAGGAGGGAGAGACATGTAGGTTAGGGTAGGAGAGGAGGAGGGGACATGTAGGTTAGGGTAGGAGAGGAGGAGAAGACATGTAGGTTAGGGTAGGAGAGGACATGTAGGTTAGGGTAGGAGAGGAGGAGAAGACATGTAGGTTAGGGTAGAAGAGGAGGAAGACATGTAGGTTAGGGTAAGAGAGGAGGAGAGACATGTAGGTTAGGGTAGAAGAGGAGGAGAAGACATGTAGGTTAGGGTAGGAGAGGAGGAGAAGACATGTAGGTTAGGGTAGGAGAGGAGGAGAAAGCATGTAGGTTAGGGTGGAGAGGAGGAGAGGACATGTAGGTTTAGGGTAGGAGAGGAGGAGAAGACATGTAGGTTAGGGTAGGAGAGGGGGACAATGCACTATACTGGTTGTTTACTCACAGTCTCATGTATATACACACACACAGAAAAATACATACAGAAAACATCTCTCTCTCTCTCTCCAGTCTCTCTCTCTCCAGTCTCTTTCTCTCTCTCTTTCTACAGTCTCTCTCTCTCTCTCTTTCTACAGTCTCTCTCTCTCCAGTCTCTCTCTCTCCAGTCCCTCTCTCTCTCTTTCTACAGTCTCTCTCTCTCTCTCTGAGGGGTCAGAGTATACCTGGCAGTATAATATGCTCAAAGAAGAGGAGTGTGTGTGTCAAGGTTTCCCTACAGGTCATTGGACCACATTGCTCCCAATATAAATGTTGATCATCTGTCTCAAATGACACCCTAATCCCTATGTAGTGCACTACRTTTGGCTCTGGTATTCTATGGGGAATAGGATGATGTCACTCTGAACTCACTTTGAACGAATCCATCCTTGGGAGTAACCAGATAGTATATCCATGTACCCTTGTTCTACTGGGTAAGAGTAAGTCATCTAAGAACTGAGAAGTAAATCAAATCAAATATGAATGTAACCCACCAGTGTGCCCCTTACCCTCGGAGTGGTGCGAGAGGATGAGGAGGTTGACGCAGGACGCGCCGGCGCCGGAGCCGAAGATGGTGATGCGCTCGGGGTCGCCGCCAAAATGTCCGATGTTCTCATTGAGCCAACGCAGGGCCTGGATCTGGTCCAACAGACCATAGTTCCCCTTGGCTGACTGGTCCCCTGTACTCAGGAAACCTTTAGAAAGGTGAGGAGAGCGGGACAGAGGGGGGAGGACGAGGGAGAGAGAGAGATGCATCGTTAATGGAGAGTTTATTTTGACAATAATGTGTCAGCTCCTTTGGCAAATGTTCTCCACACTTCTACAGTCGCCCGTCCTCTCCCACATTCTACAGTCGCCCGTCCTCTCCCACATTCTACAGTCGCCCGTCCTCTCCCACATTCTACAGTCGCCCGTACTCTCCCACATTCTGCAGTCGCCTTCCTCTCCCATATTCTACAGTTGCCTATCCTCTCACATATTTTGATAAAGGCAATATAGAATAAAACATCAAGGCCTGTTAATAAATAAACTGGTTCAACAAGAGATGAAAGACTGGGTAAGGAGCACTTGTTAAGGGAGAAGAGGAGAGAGGGAAGGGGGGAAGAGAAGAGAAGATAGATAGATAGTAGGTGTTCTATGACTGTGAGGTGGCCCCGGATAGAGAYAGAGGGAGGAAGGGAGGGAGGATAGAAGCACAGTGTTTCATCTGTGGATGTGTGTGTTTCATCTGCCTCCAAGACACCAGGGGTTGGCTCTCGAGCAGGGGGAGGCTGATCAAAGAGCTGACACTACAGAGAAGCCTCTCTCTCTCACACACACACTATGCACGCATGCGCACACACATACACAAGCACACACATACAAAGACACATATGCTGGGGTTGTCGCCCTCTCTCTAACACACACAATAAGACAGAAGACATACACTCCTCTGTGTGCCGACACACACTGCCACTTGTCTTAGTACCCATCGTCCAAGGAGAAAACATATGCACACATTTGCTATGTGTTAGTGTATGTACTGTGTGTGTGAGAGTGATGGGTGTGTGCCTGCGCGTGCTCACATGCCGGTATGCATCCCTCGCCTCCTTAGGGCTCCATTGACTCTGTATCGCYGAAGATCAGCGGTAGAGAGCTATTGAAATGTAAAGGTCATTTCCGATTGAGCCAACATATGGAGCTTTTCCCGTGAATGCAGTCTCAGTAAATGCGGGGACATTGAATTTCAATCGGGCTATACCGTCAAGTTACATAGACTGCACGAGTTCATCTGACTCTAGGGAAGTAGATAAAGAGCTTCATTGCCAAAATCCTAAGTTATTTAAGTTATGGGTTAAGGTTTGCGATAGGGTGGTGTGTGTGTGTTTCCAGCTCTGTAGTATCCGAGTGTGTGAAAGGAACAGTTGTGTTTGTCTGGCCCTGAATAATCAAACTGGATACTGCTTACAACATTTACACACACACCTACAGAACACACACACGCACACACAAATGTGTACAAACTCACACACACACACACACACACTAGGGTGACCACATGTCCCGGATTGTGCGGGACAGTCCCACATTTTGGCCCTTTGTCCCGTAACTAAACAAGCACATCCTGCATTTTATCAACAAATTTAAACACCACTAATTTACAAAATAAAGTTGATTTGTCCCGTATTTCAGTCAGACATTCCAAGCTCTCTCTTTTGCAGTCACGTTGAGCTTATGACAAGATACGCCTATATATCTGGACTATCGGCACTGTCTTGATGCACACCCACAAGACTATGCACTGATTGTGCAAAACATTAAGAACACTGTCCTAGTATTAAGTTGCGCACCCTTTTTGCCCTCAGAACATCCTAAATTCGTCGGGACATCGGGATGCTGCCCATGTTGACTCCAATGTTTCCCACAGTTGTGTCAAGTTGGCTGGATGTTTTTTGGGTGGTGGTGGACAATTCCTGATACACACAGGGGAAACTGTTGAGCGTGAAAAACCCAGCAGCGTTGCAGTATGGTAGCAGGTGCACCTGGCACCTACCACCATACCTCCTTCAAAAGCACTTAAATCTTTTGTTTTTRCCCATTCACCCTCTGAATCACACAATCCTCATCTCAATTGTCTCAAGGCTTAATAATCCTTCTTTCAAACTTCTTAAGGCTAGGCGTCCCGCTAGAGGGACAACTTCCGGTGAAACTGGAAGGCGCGCAATTCAAATAAATAATCAGAAGAATTATGGATATTAAATATTTAGGTACATACAAGTGTCTTATATCGGTTGAAAGCTTAAATTCTTGTTAATCTAACTGCACTGTCCGATTTACAGTAGCCATTACAGCAAAAGCATGCCATGTGATTGTTTGAGGACGGCGTCCCACATCAAAATATTTATTCCACCGGCACAGGTTTCATAAATTCACAAATAGACATTAAATATTCACTTACTTTTTGAAAATCTTCCTCTGATTTGTCATCCAAAGGGTCCCAGCTATAACATGTAGTGTTGTTTTGTTGTATAAAATCCTTCTTTATATCCAAAAAGTCWGTTTAGTTGGCACCATCGATTTGAGTAATCCACTCGTTCAACATGCCAAGATAGGAATCCGAAAACCTACGCCTAAACTTTGTTTTAACAAGTCAAAATAKGTTTCTATCCAACCCTCAGATACCCTAAAATGTAATAAAACTATAATATTTCATACGGAAAGAAGTATGTTCAATAGGAAAGCYATATTAGCAMGTGCGCATTGTCTTCATGGTGCGCACACACATGAATTTCCAAGCAGATGTCCTTGTACTAAAACTCATTATTCTTACTCGTTTTGGAAMAAACAAGCCTGAAACATTGAAKAAAGARTACTGACACCCAGTGGAAGCCATAGGAATTGCATACTGGGAGCTAGATTTCATTATTTCCCTATACTTTCCATTGGAAAAGCATGGGCTCTCTCAAAAGAAAAGATCTGGTTGGTTTTTCTTTGGAGTTTCTCCTACCATATCTATTATGTTATAGTCTCCTACATTATTTAACATTTCTACAAACTTCAGAGTGTTTTCTTTCCAATGGTACCAATAATATGCATATCCTAGCTTCAAGGCCTTAGGAACAGGCAGTTGACTTTGGGCACGTCAGTCAGGCGGAAATGGAAAAAAAAGAATCCTAGCCTGTGTCCTCCCCTCCTCATCTACACTGATTGAAGTGGATTTAACAGGTGACATCAATAAGGGATCAAAGCTTTCACCTGGAATCACCTGGTCAGTCTGTAATGGAAAGAGCATGTGTTCCTAATGTTTTGTACACTCYGTGTATATACACACTCACACGTACTACACTGACACATTCACACAAAACCCACACATTCACATTCACTACATACGCCAGTGGTGGTTGGTGTCGTATAAGATTAGGGAGGACACATTTTTTTATGATCATGGCCTTATTTCTATTACAGAATATTGGATGACTGTAATTCAAATTCCATTCACCCAGTTCAATGTAACAACGATAGGTTTACGCTACTATATGATACTTGAATATTCCCTATACCCATCATGAGGTTGCTACGACCTAGCCTACGATTTAAAGTTTACAACATAGGTGCATACAGGTCGAGAGAAAATGTGAGAAATCAAGTTGACAGACAGTGACACATTTAATACCGCCTTGCACTCTTGCCTGCATCTAGCTGYTCTAGGGCGTAATTATTAGTCCAACAGTTGCAAACYAGATTTTCTATTGGACAAATTCAGGTATGTTTATCTACGTTTCGTTCCATTTTCTTCCGTTTAAGAAACCCTTTTAAACAGAATCTGTGGAATGAATACACCCCTGTCCACCCGCACGCATTGTTCACTTTCATAGCAGCCACATACAAACAGCATGAACATTTTGCTCATTGTAAAAAGGTCATCACCTTTTCCCAGCGCTTGTGGACTTCAGTGCACAACACAACAGCTGTCTGTGACCAGGCAAAAAATCTTTCCAAGCCAAACCTTCATACCATAACTGCTAACCGCTACACACCGCCTACATCGTTATTACCYTATTAGCTAAKGTCATAGTCAACATAGCTACTAGAACTAACGTGTTAGTAAACCTGCTACAATCATGCAGTACAGTGTACAGCAAGCAGTTTAGCAGTTATAACAGCAGGTCCGGTGGCAGTAAATTAATTCAACCAAAAGCTTACCATGACATGGAAGAGTTCAAGTGTTGGATAGCTCTGATAGACTGGAGGACGTTCTCCGGAAGTCATCATAARTACTGTGTAAGTCTATGGAAGGGGGTGAGAACCATGAGCCTCCTAGGTTTTGTATTGAAGTCAAWGTATCCAGAGGAGGACGGAAGCTAGCTGTCCTCTGGCTACACCATGGTGCTACCCTACAGAGTCCTGTTGAGGCTACTGTAGACCTTAATTGCAAAACAGTGTGTTTTAAACACTTATTTGGTGACGTGAATTATATTTAGTATTGGATAACTTTTTGAATGTTTCACTATTTAAATTTGTCTGAAATTCGCTGAGGAGGATGGTCCTCCCCTTCCTCCTCTGAGGAACTTCCACTGTCATATGCACACAAACACAACACACACACTACAATCACACGTATACCGATACAACTCAAACACACGTATACGATACAACACAAACACACGATAACTATACAACACAAACACACGTATACCGATACAACTCAAACACACGTATACCGATACAACACAAACACACGTATACTGATACAACACAAACACACGTATATGGATACAACACAAACACACGATACCGATACAACTAAACACACGTATACCGATCAACACAAACACACGTATACTGATACAACTCAAACACACGTATACCGATACAACACAAACACACGTATACTGATACAACACAAACACACGTATATGGATACAACACAAACACACGTATACCGATACAACACAAACACAATCTAAGAAAAATGTCACTGTTGGTGCTGACAAGTCGACGCAGCAGGTCGTTTCTGTCACCATCTTCCAAACCAGAGCGGTTCTGCACAACAGGTATGCAAAGTGTTTCTGACAACATTGGGCTACCACCCCAGAAATGACAGGCTGATGTGCACATAGATGGCAAAGTCACCAACTCACCAAAACTGAATCCACCAAAGGATCAGAGGGAAAGAAAGCTTCAGCGAGCAAATTGAACATGAATCCTGCAACACATCGAGTCCTTCCATCCCCAAATCAGCCACTACAGACGAGAGCATGCCACACATCCGCCTACTACCCTAGTGACGTCAATATTCGGTTCATGCATAATGACTACAAGGAGAAGAACAAAGATGCCAGCGTTGCGGGTAGAAACCTATCGCAAGGTAATAAAGGAAGAACATCAGCTTTGTGAAGCTTGGAGGGAGAGACGCGAGCTCTGTTTGGTGCAGGGTCATCATCTGAAGATGGAGCACAGGGAGAATGAGGCTGTCACGATCGTTATAAGGAGTGGACCAAGATGCAGCGTGGTATGTTTCCATCCTTTTATTTGAAGAAAAACGAAAGAACAAAAACAGTAAAGCGAACAAATGAACCGGGAAGCTCAGAGTAGTGCTCACAGGCAACTATACCTAGACAAGATCCCACAAAGCACAATGGGGAAATGGCTACCTAAATATGATCCCCAATCAGAGACAACGATAAACAGCTGCCTCTGATTGGGAACCACACCAGGCCAACATAGATATATAATTCCCCTAGATAACCCAGCCTTAATCACACCCCGACCTAACCAACATAGAGAATAAACAGCTCTCTATGGTCAGGCGTGACAGAGGCCATGGAACCCAAGCCTGCCAAGACAACAGCCATGCAGCACCTGAATTCACAATCACCAACCCCGACTGCATGCAATGTAGGAAATATGAGGAACATAAGAAGTCTGCAGGGCAGAGCAGAAGCCATTACCAGGCTGATGCACAGAAAGATTGGCCTGAGGACTGGTCTGTGGAGAGTGTTGATATGCAAAAAGTCATCATGCTCCCTCGCATGCCAGGTGTGAAAACAGCATTGTTTCACAAGAAGAATCGTTGCCTATCACGAGACATTCGCCACTATTGGAAAGAAGTCTCAGAAGAAGAAAACAATCTCAGTGGTTTGGCATGAAGGAACAGCGGTCGGAAGGCAGAGGAGATTACTTCATCTAACGTAACACGCACTGGAGAGTGAGAGAGATGTCAAGCATGCAGTTATTGTGTGGATAACTGCACTTCTTCAAAACAAAAAACTGGTGCCTCCTAACATCACTGGTGAGTGGTGTCAATGCTGACTCAACTTTGATGGAGGACATCACCCTCAAGTTCTTCGAGCCAGGACACACCTTCATGAGTGCAGACAGTTTCCACCATGCGTGGGAACAGGAAATGAAAGCTCGGACCGCGTGTGCGAAGGCCCTTTCCCG
>NW_019942738.1:68248-74491 GCF_002910315.2 Salvelinus sp. IW2-2015 | reverse complement strand
TAAATGCATGCTTAATCATGTGGACAAATATCCTGCCTCTATTGTATTGTGGTTTGGAGAAAATGGGGGTCGTATTAGCAGTAACTGCAAAAAGTTACTGTGAAACAGTAACTGAACTTACGGCCTTTTAGCTTGGTTTCAACCTGCCCTAGGCTGCAGTTACTGCGTTTTACCTTTGTATCATATCATTTTATTCTGATAGTGATGCAATCGAGCCTGTATGACACTGACTAACTAACAAGCTAGCGAGCATAGACTAACAATGCTACCTGCTCTCATAAGAGATCTGCAATTGATACTAACGTCAATCTATTAGCCATATAATGAATTATATTCTGAAACTTCGTCTGATGGTTTCTATGAATCAGTACACCATACACACGATGTCTAGCCAGTGACAGCCACCTAGCTAAAACTGACGCGCCCCTACCAAAACGTCAAAACCAACCTAGCTAGCATTAGCATGAAGCAATAGATTTGTGCTACATGTTCCCATAAGAGACAACCAGCAGTTTATACTAGCTTCAATCTATTATACCTAGAATGAATATAATCCTTATAGTTGTATTCTGACATTCCATGGGTTATTTGAATCCGTAACGTTACACCACACACACGATCTCTAGCCAGCTGGCGGTCAGTTGGCCGTGCACCCCATACTGAACTGTCAAAAGCCACGCACACTCGTTTTCCGGAGGAGCGCACACACAGCATTGCTAGGTCATTAATAATATATCTACTCACATGTTCAGGGTTTCTGGTTTTCATTTATATTCCAGTATTGCGTGACTGTCCTGGTCAGGAAAGTTAAAATCCCAAATTGTATCCATCCCCTTTGTTGGTGGCATATGTAATTAGTACAACAAGCTTTGACATGCCAAACGTGTGCTCAATGTGTCTGCTTCAGTGCCATCWTTACATGAATGCGGAAAAAACTGTTTTGCATGACTTCCACCAATCCCTGTGGTCTAGATGATTAGTATCTATGCGGATCAAAGTTGCCATGTGAAGGTGTATTAGGACAGTACAACCACGTCAACACTAGGTTTTATTCCTGTCAGTGTTCATCCATGCAATTTCTTTGTCTTTGTAAATAAAAATGATAATGTAAGAGCCTTTTTGGGAGCAGGTATGAAATGAATAGATGAACTGAGTTATGACAGTGAAAATGATTAAGATAATGTTTGCACAAGATAAAATCAACCTTGATTATATCCTATATTATAGAATAACTGAAAATAATTATGATCATATGTTTGCACACCAGAAAATGTCAGTATTAATTATTATCATCCATGACAGAATAGAATCATTAGGATGCATGTCCATGATTATTTGCTCTGTTTATTTCAGTTGACTTTGAGGGCCACATTCCAACAAAGATTCCTGATCTACCCCCTTTAACTGAAGTCACAGTGTCAACACTATTTGAAGAAATAGAGAAGCAGTGGGTGGTCTCTGACTCCTTAGACATCAGTCTATCAGAAGAGAAATCAAGTGCCAATGATGATGATGATGATGAAGATTATCATCCACCTTCAGAGTTGGATGTCCCAGCACAAGTGGCAGCTGAGCCCGTGGACACAACTCCAGAACACCTATCAAACAAGAAATCCAAGATTCCACCAACGGGTAAGCCATGTGGTCCCAAATGCAAGAGGCAATGTACTCAGAATATTTCAGAGGTCAGGCGAAAGGAAATATGGGAAAAGTTTTGGGAGATGAAGTATAAGGAGAAGAGGACATGGATCTTCCACATGGTGGTACAGCAATCTAAGAAAAATGTCACTGTTGGTGCTGACAGTCGACGCAGCAGGTCGTTTCTGTACCATCTTCCAAACCAGAGTGGTTCTGCACAACAGGTATGCAAAGTGTTTCTGACAACATTGGGCTACCACCACAAAAATGACAGGTTGATTGTCACAATGATGGGCAAGTCAATCACCACCAAACTGATTCCACCAAAGGATCAGAGGGGAAAGAAAGCTTCAGCGAGCAAATTGAACATGAATCCAATCCTGCAACACATCGAGTCCTTCCATCCCCAAATCAGCCACTACANCAATCCTGCAACACATCGAGTCCTTCCATCCCCAAATCAGCCACTACAGACGAGAGCATGCCKCACATCGCCTCTACCTCCCTAGTGACGTCAATATTCGGTTCATGCATAATGACTACAAGGAGAAGAACAAAGATGCCAGCTGCGGTTATGAAACCTATCACAAGGCGGTAAAGGGAAGGAACATCAGCTTTGTGAAGCTTGGAGAGGAGGAGTGAGAGCTCTGTTTGGTGCAGGGTCATCATTTGAAGATGGAGCACAGGGAGAATGAGGCTGTCACGATCGTTATAAGGAGTGGACCAAGATGCAGCGTGGTATGTTTCCATCCTTTTATTTGGAAGAGAAACTAAAGAACAAAAACAGTAAAGCGAACAAATGAACCGTGAAGCTCAGAGTAGTGCTCACAGGCAACTATACCTAGACAAGATCCCACAATGCACAATGGGGAAATGGCTACCTAAATATGATCCCCAATCAGAGACAACGATAAACAGCTGCCTCTGATTGGGAACCACACCAGGCCAACATAGATATATAATTCCCCTAGATAACCCAGCCTTAATCACACCCCGACCTAACCAACATAGAGAATAAACAGCTCTCTYTGGTCAGGGCGTGACAGAGGCCATGGAAACCCAAGCCTGCCAAGACAACAGCCATGCAGCACCTGAATTCACKATCACCAACCCCGACTGCATACAATGTAGAAAATATGAGGAACATAAGAAGTCTGCAGGGCAGAGCAGAAGCCATTACCAGGCTGATGCACAGAAAGATTGGCCTGAGGACTGGTCTGTGAGGAGCGTTGATATGGAAAAAGTCATCATGCTCCCTCGCATGCCAGGTGTGAAAACAGCATTGTTCACAAGAAGAATCGTTGCCTATCACGAGACATTCGCCACCATTGGAAAGAAGTCTCAAAAGAAGAAGAAAATCTCAGTGGTATGGCAGGAAGGAACAGCTGGTCGGAAGGCAAGGAGATGACTTCATCTAACATAACAGCACTGGAGAGTGAGAGGGATGTCAAGCATGCAGTGTATTGGGTGGATAACTGCACTTCTCAAAATAAAAACTGGTGCCTCCTAACATTACTGGTGAGTGTTGTCATTGCTGATTCAACTTTGATGGAGGACATCACCCTCAAGTTCTTCGAGCCAGGACACACCTTCATGAGTGCAGACAGTTTCCACCATGGCGTGGAACAGGAAATGAAAGCTCGACCTGGAGGTGTGTACGGCTTCGGGGACTTCCTCCATGTGGTCGCCACTTCCAATGCAGGCAAGGTGGAGGTGGTGGAAATGAAAAAGGAAAACATCCTGGCATGGAAAGCTGGTAATTCCATCGTCAAGCTGAAGAAGGCAGCAGCACCAAAGCTGGCAGAGATGGCTGAGATCAGTTGAGGCGTGGATCCAGGAGCCTCTTCTACAAAAGTCTCCCATGAAGAAAAGGACTTCACAGAGCTTGACTTTATCATGAAGAAAGTCACTCTAGAGACACCCTCGACACTACGTACACAGGATAGAGGGATAGAAGAGTCCAAGAAGATGGACATAATCACCAAGCTGTGTCCTCTGATGCCTCGCAAATCGAAGGCAGTTCTGGAATGACTTTGCTGTGAACAGCATGCTGAGCGATGAAGGCAAGTGATAATGAAGCAGCACTGAAGAAGTTTTACTTAAAAATGAAATGTTACTTAAAAATGAAATGTAACTGTTCAGCATTTTATCAATTGTAGCTAAATGTCATTTGGGTCCTCTTGTGAATATGAATATGTAAATATGTTTAAAATGTATTCTTAAAGCTGTTATTTATTCATTCAAAAGTGTCATTTGAAAAAATACAAATAAAATGTTTTTATTAGCAATCTCTCATTTTTTATAATTTGTATTACCCTACATCATACTTCGATCATGTTCCATCATTATATATTACAAGACAGGTAATCATTTCATGTTATTCAAACAATTTCAGTGCTGCTTTTCACATTTCTTCTTATAACAAGACATGGGCTACTTGTCAAACACAGCATGTAATGTGACTGACGCAGAACCTACATCTCTATGTAAATGAAACTGGTATCTTAGTGGAAGACACACACAAAGGATGCCGTTTAAACTCTGTTACACTGTCAGTAATTACACTGCTCTTGTATTAATAGCATAAATGAGAAGTATAGTAAACTATTTAGTAAAATGGCAGATACTTTACTTTGGTATTACCCTACAATTTATAACATATCATGCCAAGGAAGAAGGCAGTAACTGCCGTTTAAGGGTCAAAGGTCATGTCAGAGGTCAGGGTCAACATGAATAAAAAATGTACTCATAGTAAGGCAACAGATCATTACATCTCCGATGATCACCCTAGAATTCATTTGGCTGGACAATTAAAAAACTTTGAAGACATTATTCTCAGTTTCACTCTATGAGCAGTTACTGCCTTTTTGCTTGGGAGGGCAGTGTATATAGCTCCTTTCCTGTGTATTTTATTCCTCGGGTTACTATATGTTTTTGTATTATTATTTTTGAACTGTGCATCGTTGGGAATGGCTCGTTAGCAAGCATTTCACGGTTAAGTCTACACCTGTTGTATTGCGCATGTGACAAATACAATCTGATTTGATCCTAACGACGTGCCACTCCCGTAACGACTCGGGAGAGGCGAGAAGGTCGAGAGCCGTGCGTCCTTCGAAACACAGACCCGCCAAGCTGCACTGCTTCTTGACACAATGACCGATTAACCCGGAAGCCAGCCGCACCAATGTGTCAGAGGAAACACCGTACACCTGGCGACCGTGTCAGCGTGCATTGCACCCTGCCCACAGGAGTCGCTAGAGCGCGATGGGACAAGGACATCCCTGCCGCTCAAACCCTCCCCTAACCCGGACGACGCTGGGTCTCCCGGTTGCGACCGGCTGCGATACAGCCGATCGAACCAGAGTCTGTGGTAACGCAGCTAGTATTGTGATGCAGTGCCTTAGACTGCTGCGCCACTCGGGAGGCCYGCGTATTGGTGATGTTAAATACTTCTCCAATCGTTGTTGAGATCTGATATTCTGCGCAGAGCAAGATGAGACGTAGGCCAATGTCATATCATCAACCAATCGTCAAATCATTGAGGTCTATATGTAAATGTCAGCTAAACTTGGAGAGGACAGTTAGGACTAACTACTTACAAAAAGCATGCTTCTGACGAAGAGCTATAAAAGTAAGTAAATAGCCATATTAGACTGAAATATATAAGGTAATTTGGTCAAACGTGTGTCTCTCCATGTTCATTAGTTGCTCATTCAACATATGTTCTGCTACTTCACTCAATCCCCTTTTAAAAGTGTCTTACATTCAGATTTCCATAAAACAGCCACAAACGTGGTCTCGTTTCTGCATCACCAAATTTTGCCGAAGGCAAATGAGTAGCAACAATAGGGGTGCTTCAACGAGGTCCTTCAGTGCACCGGGAGGGCGATTTTTGTGTGTCATCCCGTTGTCTCTCATTTGGGTATTTGAACTGTGGTCACCCTAACAAATCAAATCAAATCAAATCAAGTTTATTTTATATAGCCCTTCGTACATCAGCTGATATCTCAAAGTGCTGTACAGAAACCCAGCCTAAAACCCCAAACAGCAAGCAATGCAGGTGTAGAAGCACGGTAGCTAGGAAAAACTCCCTAGAAAGGCCAAAACCTAGGAAGAAACCTAGAGAGGAACCAGGCTATGAGGGGTGGCCAGTCCTCTTCTGGCTGTGCCGGGTGGAGATTATAACAGAACTATGCCAAGATGTTCAAAATATTCATAAGTGACAAGCATGGTCAAATAATAATCTATATTATATAGCACTCTCATCTCTCCTCTCTCTCTGAACTACATACAAGCACATTACACAGACCTCTATTTTCCTTCCATTTGCAGTAAGGTGTCAAAGCCAGCTGTCTCTCCTTTCATTCAGACACCTACTAGAGGCAGGCAGAAAGGCAGGCAGAAGGCAGGCAGAAAGAAGGCAGGCAGGCAGGCAGGAAGGCAGGCAGGAAGGCAGGCGGAAGGCAGGCAGAAAGGCAGGCACGAAGGAAGGCAGGAAGGCAGGCAGGAAGCCAGGCAGGCAGGCAGGCAGGCCCAGCTGTCAGGCTGCTACTCATCCAGCACAACCAACCCCACCACAGCCTAAATATGTCATTACAATACCCT
>NW_019942738.1:61671-63571 GCF_002910315.2 Salvelinus sp. IW2-2015 | reverse complement strand
GTGCTCAGCACTGATGCTCTTTGCAACCACGTACCTATGTGAGAGTGGATTCTCGGCCCTCCCTAGCATGAAAACTAAATACAGGTACAGACTGTGTGGAAATGATTTAAGACTGAGACTCTCTCCAATACAACCCAACATTGCAGATTTATGTGCGTCCTTTCAATCACACCCTTCACATTAACCTGTGGTGAGTTATTCACACTTTTTTGATGTACAAATAATGTTTTATATGTAAGATGGCTAAATAAAGAGCAAAATTATTGATTATTATTATATTATTATGTGTGCCCTGGTCCTATAAGAGCTGTTTGTCACTTCTCACGAGCCGGGTTGTGACAAAAACTCATACTCATTCTTATGTTTAATAAATGTATTGTATAGTGTGTGTGTGGCAGGCTTACAATGATGGCAAAAAACAACATTTGAGAGTGTGCTGACCCTGGTGCTAGAGGGGGTACACAGCTGGAGGTTGAATGTTTGAAGGGGTACGGGACTATAAAACGTTTGGGAACCACTGCTCTAGACTACCTGCCACCATATCACATACACTCAGATGAACACAGGCAACTGCACACACACACACACACACACGTGCACACACACACACACACGTGCACACACACACACGTGCACACGCGTTACACACACAATCTCCAAAACAGTCACAAAATCAACGTCTCTCAATGTTCATCTCAAACACACACACTCAGTGCGAGAATCTCCACTTTTATTCTCTCCGTCAGTGTAATTAAAATATGCAAATGGTGGAGAAAACACATTTCATTGCAGTGATGACTGTGGCAGTTATGCAGAGGCAGTGAATATTTGAATAGATTTGGTCAGATAAGGCCCATTGGCATCGATAGTGGTGCAGGGAGGAGTGGGGAGGATAGGAAACTAATGACAAAGGGAATTGTTGGCTTATCTCGTTTCTACACACACATCAAACTTCTGGAGGGCTGCCTCCTCACACCACTGGCTGTTCCATAGCTCTCTACTGCAGTCTACAGATGAGAGGTACTTCCTATACATGAACTACATCTACATACTAGAGAATACATGTTTGTTTTGTGTGTATTTAACATGCATATCTGTTTTAATGACAGTTTACATACGGCCTAGTGGGTGGTGGGCATATTGTCTGTCTGACTCAATTCTCTGTACCACTCTCTGCTCTCTCTTTTCTGTCTTCATCCCTCCCTCTCTCTCTCCCTCTCTCCTCTCTCTCTGTTAGTAGAGTACAGACAGACCACATTTGGGTGTCTGTGTGAGGATGTCCAGTGTATGTACAGTATGTATCTCTGAGAGGAAGCCCATGGTGTACAGCGGTTCAGAACAGTACTATGAGAGACTACCATGTTTAGTGTGGTGCTGCTGGCAGCAGCGCTCTAGTAAAAAATGGCCCATTTAATTTATTTTCTGTCAATCTCTCTCTTCTCTCTCTTCCCCCTCTCTCTCAACCCCTCTCTTTCTCTCTCTCTTCCTCCCTCCTCTCTCTCTCTCTCTTTCTCTCGTCTCACTCCGTCTCTCTCTCCCCCTCTCTTTCCTCTCTCTCTCACCCCTCTCTCTTTCTCTCTCTCACCCCTTCCTCTCTCTCACCTTCTCTTTTTCTTCTCTCACCCCTCTCTTTCTCCTCTCTCCCGTCTCTTTTTCTCTCTCTCACCCCCCCCTCTCTCTCTTTTTCTTCACCCCTCTTCTCTTTCACCTCTCTCTCTCTCCGCCTCTCTCCTTCTGAACCTAGTGGTTAGAGCGTTGGGCAGTAACCAAAAGGTTGCTGGATAAATCCCCAAGCTGACAAGATAAAATCTGTCGTTTCTGGGAGGAAGCAGTCGTGTTTACCCTCACCACCTTTTCGTTACTTGGCGATCTTGCGTGAGACGTGATGTCGATTATGAGC
>NW_019942738.1:37677-57431 GCF_002910315.2 Salvelinus sp. IW2-2015 | reverse complement strand
ATGAACACATAAATAATACCTTTTCATTCTGTCAAAAAGTCCAGCCTGATGACTCAACTCTGTGTGTGTGGGTGTGTGTGTGTGTTGTGTGTGTGTGTGTGTGTGTGTGTGTGTGTGTGTGGTGTGTGTGTGTGTGGTGTGTGGTGTGTGTGGGTGTGTGTTGTGTGTGTTGTGTTGTGTGTGGTGTGTGTGTGTCAATCTGGGTCAGCCTTTCAGCTTCCATCTTCCTCTATGTGAGTCAGAACCATCAATATAACACCACAAAGACGATGAAGTACCGATCTAGCATCAGCTAACTCTGCCTGAATCCTAACTTTAACCATTAGAGAGCAGCAATGCAAAACTGACCTTAGATCAGTATCAAGGGCAACTTCAATCTCTCTACACAAAGGTAGATGGATTGTCACTCTTTCTTCGTTTCCCGCATTAGTCATGTGCTATTACCTTCTCACGGTCCTACAATGTTGAAGTAACAAAACCTGCTCTATATATGCAAGAAAAGGCAAGTGGTCTAGTGTTGGAGTTATCTTATAGAGGCATGCTGCTCCCTATTTGGCAGGCGCAGGCAGTGCCACCGCCTGTCTGCTGGGGGTGATTAATAAGTAGCGTCAGAGTGTTTGTGTGTGTTGATTAATAAGTAGCGGCAGCGTAGTAACAGAGTGAGCAGCCCAAAACGCTGGCGGGCCCACCACACACTGATTAATTGCCACACACACACACACACCACACACACACGCAGATGGACTGCAGGGCTGGGAGGCCTAATATACAAGTATAAACACATACACACACAGACGCATGTACGCAGCCACACACCACACCACGCACACGCACACGCACGACAGACAGACAGACAGACAGACAGACAGACAGACAGACAGACAGACAGACAGACAGACAGACAGAGAGACAGAGAGACAGAGAGACAGAGAGACAGACGAGAGACAGACAGACAACAGACAGACAGACAGACAGACAGACAGACAACAGACAGACCCTGCAGCGTCAGCTTGGAAGAGTGCTGTTGTGAGTGATGGCTCATCAGTGCAGCCTTATCTACTTTACGGCTCTAACCACAAGCACTGAGGCATCACAAAACACTTCCTGTTGCTGTTGCCTGACACACACACTGCTGCTAAGACGACAGCCAGCCAGACAGACAGACAGACAGGGGAAGAACAAGCTGTTTTGGTGGGGACGAAACACAATAAATGTAATTTTTCTCTCAGTTAGGGTCCTTGTTGGCTCAGGTCATGAGTTTTACTATGGATGTGTACAGCAAGATGTTACGACATGCTTGTCAACTGTGTAATGTTCAGATGGTGCTGTCCTGTGAATGCGTGTGTGTGTGTGTGGTGTGTGGTGTGTGTGTGTGTGTGGTGTGTGTGTGTGTGTGTGTGTGTGTGTGTGGTGTGTTGTGTGTGTGGGTGTGTGTGTGTGTTGTGTGTGTGTGTCCTAGTAAGGCTGCAGGTGTGAGCTGTGGAACGTTTGCCTTATCACTGTGTTTGCTAAACGACTTACAGGGCTAGATAAGGAGAGAGGCAAGTGGTTGCCAATACACACACACAAACATACACACACACACACACACACACACACACACACACACACACACACACACACACACACACACACACACACACACCACACACACACACACACACACACACACACACAAACACTCTGCTGGGGGGCTTATTACAATTTTTGTGTGTGGTGCATGTGTGTGTGTGTGGTGTGTGTGTGTGTGTTGTGTGTGTGTGTGTGTGGGTGTGTGTGTGTGGTGTGTGTGTGTGTGTGGTTGGTGTGTGTGTGTGGTGTGTGGTGTGTGTGTGTGTGTGTGTGTGACGTGTTTAACTATTCTTGTGGGGACCAGAAGTCCCTACAAGAATAGTAAACAAAGTAAAAATTGACCAACTGGAGACATTTTGTTAGTCCCCACAAGGTCAAATGCTATTTTAGGGGGTTTAGGGTTAAGGTTAGAATTAGTGTTAGGGTTAGAATTAAGTTAAATATTAAGGTTAGGAGCTAGGGTTAGTTGTAGGGTTAGGGTTAGGAGCTAGGGTTAGGTTTAGGGTTAGGATAAAGTTTAGGTTTGGTTAGGTTATGTGGTTGGGTGTGGTAGGATTAGGGTTAAGGTTAGGGTTAGGGTTAGGGTAAGAGTACGGGTTAGGATTAGGGTTAGGTTTAGGGTTAGGGGTTAGGGAAATAGGATTTGAATGGACTGAATTGTATGTCCCCACAAGGTTAGCTGTACAAGAGCTGTGTGTGTGGTGGTGTGTGTGTGTGTGTGTGTGGTGTGCGTGTTGCGTGTGGTGTGTGTGTGTGTGCGTGTGTGTGTGTGTGTGTGTGTGTGGTGTGTGTGGTGTGTGTGTGGTGTGTGTTGTGGTGGTGTTGTAGCTGGGTTGAATTCATGAACGGGCTGGCAGGCTGCAGTGCTGGGGCTCCTAATAAGAATCCTTTGCTGCCAAGGGGCAGCTCACCTCTGTCTGCTACTGGGGCAGTGGGCCCCGCCGCCGTAGTCCTCTGTTACCACTGTTACCTGTCAGTGTTTCTGTCCATCTGTGTATCTCTCTCCGGGAGTCTTTATTCCAGGATCACTCTACCATTCACTTATTTTCTTCCCTCCTCGTCATCCCCCTCTCCTAATCACTTCTTTTTTTTCCTCGGATGAAGCATGGTCTTCCTCATTATCTCTCGCTCTACAGTACCTCCTCTCTCTCTCGTTCTCCCTCTCTCTTCCACCTCCTCCCTCTGCCCCTCCCTCCGTCCATCTCTCAGCTCCTTTCATATTGTAATCTTTCTTCCTCATCTATGAGGGCAGTGTGTCTGGGGAGTGTATTAACCGTTCGCAGCGCCTGGGCCCTGTCTTGGCCCCACATCACATACACCTCTGTGAAGTTCTGTTAGTGAGCCCACCACTACCACTCCTTCCTCACATCCATGCCAAACTGCCCGCAGAAGATGAGGGGGAGGAATAGAGGAGAGGTGGAACAATTTTGTTTTTAGACATTTAGATGAGGTGGGTTGAATGTGTACTGTATGGATGTGTCTGAGGGGTTTCTGTGTGCTTGAAGTGATTTGCATTGCATGTCTAATTTCTCTCTGGTATTTGTCACATTTATTTAATTGAGGGAAACACTCTCTCTCCCTCCTTTTTTCTCACTCTCTCTCCCTCCCTTTTTCTCACTCTCTCTCCCTCCCTTTTTKTCACTCTCTCTCTCCCTCCCGCTCCCTCTCTTTCTCCTTTTCACTCACTCTGTGCTTTCTTTTCTCACCCCTCTCTCTCTCTCTTTCCCCTTCCCTCCTTCCTGACGTTCTCTTTCTCCTCCCTCCATCTGGCCTCCCTTTCTCTCCCACACCTGCAGGCATTGTTCAGATGGGGCTCTGTATTGCACACGGAGAGTGTGTGTGCGTGTGTGTGAATGTATGTGGTAGCTGTAAGCGCTGAGGGCTTCAGTTTGTCAGCTAGGCGGCCCCTCCATGAATATTCAGCAAGTGGTCCAGATAACGGGCAAGCAACTGAGGGGGAACCGCCAGAAAGAGAGAGGGATGGAGGGAGAGAGTGGCAAATATGGATGGAGGGGGGTAGAAGAAGGAATGAACGAGTGAGAGTTGGGAAATGAGGAAGAGAGAACTAGAGAGATAGGGAATGAGGAAGAGAGAACTAGAGAGATAGGGAATGAGGAAGAGAGAACTAGAGAGATAGGGAATGAGAAAGAGACGAACTTAGAGAGATTAGGGAATAGAGCGAAGAAGAGAACTAGAGAATAGGGAATGGAAAGAGAGACCTACGAGAGATAGAGGGAAAGAACGCGATATAGGACGACATAGAGAGAGGTTGGGAATGAGGGAAGGAGAATTAGAGAGATAGGAATGAGGAAGAGAGAACTAGAGAGATAGGAATGAAGGAAGAGAGCGTATAGGAAGAAGATAGAGGAATGAGGAAGAGAGATAACTAGAGAGATAGGGATTATGAGAGAGAGAACTAGAGAGATAGGAATGAGGAAGATAGAACTAGAGAGAGGAGAGGGACATGGAGGAAGAGAGAACTAGAGAGATAGAGGAATGAGGAAGAAAGAAAGAGAGATAGGAGGAGGAGAGAGAACTAGAGAGATAGGAATGAGGAAGAGAGAAGAACTACGAGAGATAG
Source organism: Salvelinus sp. IW2-2015 (assembly GCF_002910315.2). NCBI lineage: Eukaryota > Metazoa > Chordata > Actinopteri > Salmoniformes > Salmonidae > Salvelinus > Salvelinus sp. IW2-2015. The sequence continues at coordinate 53,278 of NW_019942738.1, read as the reverse complement.
GGAATGAGGAAGAGAGAACTAGAGAGAATAGGATGAGGAAGAGAGAACTAGAGAGATAGGGAATGAGGGAGAGAGAGAACTAGAGGAGAATATGGGAATGAGGAATGAGAGAGGAGAACTAGAGAGATAAGGAATGGAAGGAAGTAGAGAACTAGAGAGAGGGGAATGAGGAAGAGAGAACTAGAGAGATAGGGAATGAGGAAGAGAGAACTAGAGAGATAGGGAAATGAGGAAGAGAGAACTAGAGAGATAGGGAATGAGGAAGAGAGAACTAGAGAGATAGGAATGAGGAAGAGAGAACTAGAGAGATAGGGAATAAGGAAGAGAGAACTAGAGAGATAGGGAATGAGGAAGAGAGAACTAGAGAGATAGGAATAAGGAAGAGAGAACTAGAGAGTAAGGAATGAGGAAGAGAGAACTAGAGAGATAGGAATGAAGGAAAGAGAGAACTAGAGAGATAGGGAATGAGGAAGAGGAGAATAATGAGAGATAGGGAATGAAGGAAGAGAGAACTGAGAGAATAGGGAATGAGGAAGCGAGAACTAGAGAGATAGTGAATAAGGAAGAGAGAACTAGAGAGATAGAATGAGGAAGAGAGAACTAGAGAGATAGGGAATGGAGGAAAGAGAGAACTAAGAGAGGAGAGGGAATGAGGAAGAGAGGAACTAGAGGAGGAGAGGAGATGCGAATGAGAGAGAAGAGAGAAGAAGTGAAAATGCCAGAGAGAGACTGAAGACAGAGGAAAGTGAGAAGAGAGAGAGACATTGCATGTGACTAGAGCTAAAGCATTAGCCCATGGTCCTGTTAGAGAGAGAGAGAGAGAGAGAGAGAGAGAGAGAGAGAGAGAGAGAGAGAGAGAGAGAGAGAGAGAGAGGAGAGAGAGAGAGAGAGAGAGAGAGAGAGAGAGAGAGTATGGTGTCGAGAGAGAGAGAGAGAGAGTATGGTGTCCCCAGGCCAAGCCTTAACCTGAGTAACTGATCCTCTGTCTGTAGCTCCAGTCAATGATGGATGACCAGGGCCTGTGGTGTGTGTGCATGGTTCCCTGCTTTGAAACTCAACCATGTGCTCCGCAAGCCAATCAGTTTGTCTCTCGGTCCCTCTCTCCCTCCATTGATCCTAATATTGAGAGTCCTTCTCTCCTCTTCTCATCCTTCTCTCATCTCGTCGTCCCAATCAATCCTCTATCTATGGTTAATGCTTATATCATAATTTGCTCATTAGATTCAGGGCCTGATTTAATTTTGGGGGGAAAATTKGATATTCTCAGGGCTAATTAACACAATAATAACTCTACTGGAATATAATACACACCAAAAGCCTTGAATTTCTCATCTGCTGCGAGAGAGAGACCGAAAGAGAGTGAGTGACCGAGAGAGCGTGAAAGACAGAGCGAGAGTGAGAGAAAGAGAGCGTAAGAGAGAGAGAGAGCGAGAGGGAAAGTGAGAGAGAGAGGGAAGAAAAACCATCTTGAGACACTGACCGAAGCGAATGTTCAGCACACAGCATACGCTACAGTTAGCTACTATATGATACCACACACATTTGATTAGCAAGCACCATTATGCAAAACATTTCTACCATTATCATTATCATCATTATTATTACCATCATGCCCAACGAGTGTCCTTGTCCTTGCTATAGCCGCGCTTCACATAAATACATACATCGTGTGAATGGCTGTGGGAGATTGAATAGCCCTAGATTGGTTGCTGCGATTTCATCGTATACCGTGTAATTACTCTAGCTGCATTTATTCAGAAATCTCTCTCTCCCGGTCCCCCCACAACCCCTCCCCTTAACCAGGCCATTGGCTAAGCTTACCAATATTACCATATTCATGAGATGAGGGGCACTCAGAACAACTAAGCAGTAATCCGTCAACCCAGGGGTCTCCAACCTTTTCTAGCATGTGAGCTATTTCCAAAAAATCAACATCTTTAAAAAAAATATATAGCGCTTTTTTAATAAGCACATTCTTCTCGTTTACCCTGCAACTCTTCCCCAAGTCCTTGGTTTACAAGAGATGTGTCATTATACCTAGTAAAATGCTGGTTTACAGACAGTATTTGTCCCCTTAAAATTATCTTTCGTATTTTCCACAATTCAGTTCTCAGTTTTATTTTTCCTGGTTTTGATTATATATTTATGTTTTACTCTCAATGTTACAATCATTCGTAGAGAAACAACAACAAAAAATATGTTCTGAATCCATGTCAATGCTGAAATCACATCATATGACAATTTTTGAGGTCTGAATTTTTTTTTTAAAAAAAATATGATTTTTTTGTGTAATTCCCCTTTATTTGTGCATCTAGCAAGAGAGGAAAGTGTCAGTCTWGCAATGTTTCTGCTGTTAGGCCTACTGCTGCAGCACACGTCATGACAATTTGCAAAACAGTCGCCACCCAATTGATTCAAATAATCATTACATAGTTTTGTCAGGGAAGCCGACATTGCAGTTAACATTTAATTGAGAAGGTTATTGGGGAAAGTCTTGTTGTCTACCCACAAGACGATGATCATTAGCATCACTAACTGGCTTCATGGAGTGATAAACAAACACGCTCACCAAACAGACAGACAGGCAATAATGCTGGAAATTAATTGGTAGATATTGTGCTACGTTCGCCTTTAAAGCCAATAGTGGCTAACCAGAGGTGGGATAATGTCAGTGTGACTTTATGTTTGACAGTTTGCAATGGAACAAATAAAAAATGCATGTACTTTCAGAATTGTCAACAGTAGCTACTCATTGGTTGGCTACTGGTAGTTTGCGATCTACCTGTTGGAGACCCCTGGTCTAACCATCTAACCGTGTGTGTGTGTTCATGGGGCGGCAGGTAGCCTAGTGGTTAGAGCGTTGGGCCAGTAACTKAAAGGTTCCTAGATCGAATCCCCGAGCATACAAGGTAAAAATCTGTCATTCTGAACAAGGCAGTTAACCCCCGGTAGTCRGTCATTGTAAATAAGAACTTCTTAACTGACTTGCCTAGTTAAATAAAAAATGTGTGTGAATGGCTCCCTTAGTCCAGCGGTCAAACTATCTAACCACTTCCCATAACCCATCAGGCCCCTTGAGGTTCAGGACTACATATAGCAATGAGTTGGCAATCATACTCTATAATTCATGGTGGATATGGATCCAGAGTTTGTCTGTTGCCGATTGTATTACGGAGATAAGTGATCATTGGATGTGGATGGGTATGTGTGGGTGCCAGCAAAATAGCATTGCAGTTCTGCTGTCATTTGATAAAAATGAAGCTATCTTTTGCCGAATGTGTARCACTAATGTATTTTCTGTGAAGGAAAACTAGTTGCACGTCACTGATCACTCTATTGAAGCAAAAAACACTGTTGACTTTCAATATAAAACCCGAACCCTGTCATTACACAGCTGGACTCARCTGCTCRTGCTTGAAATGAAAAACSCGATCCGCTTTATCTCGTAACGTATTGCATGTATTTACGTATTTAAAAAGTAGCTACAAATAACGTATTGAAAAACTTCCAAGAAATAATTTCAACGGTATTGACAGTATTGAAAAACCATCCCGTGGCTATTTCCAAATAGCCTTGTTATACAGTATATAAGGTATACCACCCAAGTCTAACTGGAATGTAGATTCCATTATGGATTAACACAGGTAATGATGAAACACATTAGTAGAAGAAGAGTGTGTCCGTAGTGTGTGTTTGGTAACACTTTATTTGACACCTAGCGTCATAACACGGTCATAACCATGTCATAATATGTCACAACACTGTCATGAWACATATATTTAGACCTGTTGTGACATATATTGCGTTATTTTATGGCTGGTTATACTTGCACTGGCTTTGCTGATAAATACTTTGTTGAGGGAAAATGTACTTGATACGATTGTGATGTGTTGTCTCACCTAGGTATCTAAGATGAATGCACTAATTATAAGTAGCTCTGGATAAGAGCATCTGCTAAACGACTAAAATGTCAAACGTACAATTTTTACTCTAAATCGTATTACTTATTCAAATGTGTTTTTTCCCTGCCAAGAAGTTTCCTTTCCTTTGAAAGTTTGTTTCTGCAGCCTCCCTCAAGGTCTTCACCTCCACCACTAGATGCAGCAGATGCATTATTTTATCAGAAAAATATAAACAGACATCAGAGTAGAGTGTGTCCTAAGTCCCCTCCTCATCAACGGGGGCCGCGTGGAGACGGTCAATAACTTCAAGTTCCTCGGCGTACACATCTAAGAGAAGCTGAAATGGTCTAACCACACGGACACCGTAGTGAAGAAGGCACGACAGCAACTCTTCAACCTCAGGATGCTGAAGAAACTTGGCCTGTCCCTGAGGGCCCTATCAGTGTTCTACAGGAGCACCATCGAGAGCATATAGCCTGGTACGGCAACTCCCCACCAACGGATTTTACTCATCCCCCACCCAAACAACATTCATCACTGTTGCAGTTGTTAATATGTATATTATAACTTAGTTTTTTAGTACAATTGTTATTGTTTTTCGTTTCACTCAATGGTCATGCTGCTGCTCCCCCTATGGTCATTCCACCCACCCCCTCAACAGTCTTTACTCTGCTTCCACCCCAATCACTGCCACAGTTGCCATTATGTATATAGTGCTACTTCTATTTCTATTGTTTTATTACCATTTTCTTTATTTTATTTCACTAGTCCTGCATGTTGGAGCTCCAAGCCCAAGATTTTCACTGTACCCTGCAATCACACCTGCAACCCTGTACATGTGACTATGAATCTTTAAATCTGATTATGCTACAATGCAGTGACACAGCTACAGAAAGCTGAAAACTAAAACTTCATACAAATATATTATGGCAATAGCAAACACTTTTACACATTCTCAAACACTATTACAATCTTGTTTTATAAATGTTTTCATAACATAGATAAAGCTACCGCTCAACAATTCATGTAACTAGCTAACGGTTAGCTACCCTATCACTTCTTGGCAATTTATCGCATTGAATAGCCTTCACTTCTCAGAACAAGAATAGACTGACGAGTTTCAGAAGAAAGGTCTTTGTTTCTGGCCATTTTGAGCCTGTAATCGAACCCACAAATGCTGATGCTCCAGATACTCAACTAGTCTAAAGAAGGCCAGTTTTATTGCTTCTTTAATCAGATCGACAGTTTTCAGCTGTGCTAACATAATTGCAAAAGGGTTTTCTAATGATCAATTCGTCTTTTAAAATTATAAACTTGGAGTAGCTAACACAACGTGCCATTGGAACACAGGAGTGATGGTTGCTGATAATGGGCCTCTGTACGCCTATGTAGATATTCCATAAAAAATCAGATGTTTCCAGCTACAATAGTCATTTACAACATTATCAATGTCTACACTGTATTTCTGAACAATTTGATGTTATTTTAATGGAATTTTTTMTGTGCTTTTCTTTCAAAAACAAGGACATTTCTAAGTGACCCCAAACTTTTAAACGGTAGTGTACATACAAAGTTAGCTAGCTTTCTTGGCTACACTCATATGAAGGGGAAAATCTCCCTKATTTTTACTCGGTCAAATCACTTAAATTATCCATCAAAATTACGAGGAAACTCATCACAGTTTAAATGAACATGAACCTGCAGATTCATGTATGGTGCATGGTAGTACGGGTTGGGATTATGAGTCTAAACATGACACTTCATTATGCAAGTAAGCATTTCACTGTGCCGTTTACACCTTCTGTATCCTGTGCATATGACAAATYAAAGTTGATTTGATTTGATATAGTGTGTGTTTACCAGAGACGGTAATGTGAAGAACAACATGACCTGCACCAAAGTCAGATTCGGATATAGGCCAAGGACTAGATAAAGTGTATTTTTACTACTATTTTTGCTACTACTTTCACCACTTTTAGTCTTAATCTTTGGTTGTTTACTACACTACCTTACTCACTCTGTTTAGCACATGGCCTCACATGTGAATCKTTAAAGAGATGGGTGGGGCTAAGGCTTAAGAGGGTTGAAACGATGCGGAATGGGTGGAGCCAAAGAAGAGCTCTCCAGTAGGTGTACCAAAACATTCAAGGCCATTTTCTCAAAAGTGAGGTTACAAGTTTATCAACTTTCAAGGCAGAATTACTCTCCCATTGTTCCTCAACTGCAGTGTATGATATACCATGTTCTATCTCTGAGTCTCTACTTTTTTCCAATGTAAAAAACACCATTTACATAGGACCGAATCAAGGTGGTAGGTCACATGTCAGTCATAACTCCCAAAGAAGGTGTTTTGTCCTGCTCCTATATTCATCATTCATAGTCATCAGCAACAGAGCGTTGGGTTAGGTGCATGTTTGACATCAATGTGTGTACAATTAAAATGGTAATAAAATTATATAACATACTATTTCCAAGTAGAATGGAATGGTTTGCCTTGTGTGGTAGGATTTGTGGGCTTTGACAGCCATAAAATCTTGCAATATATGTCACAATTAGTCTAAATATATGTGTCATGACAGTGTTATAACAATGTTATGACAGGTTATGTCAGCTGTTATGACATATTATGACATGGTTATGACCACTTAACCAGCATGGCTACCACAGCAGTCTGCAGCGATACGCCATCTCATCTGTCTTGCGCTTAGTGGGACTATAATTTTTTTTCAACAGGACAATGACCCAACACACCTCCAGGCTGTGTAAGGGCTACTTGACCAAGAAGGAGAGTGATGGAGTCCTGCATCAGATGACCTGGCCTCCACAATAATCCGGCCTCCACCCAATTGAGATGGTTTGGGATGAGTTGGACCCCAGAGTGAAGGAAAAGCAGCCAACAAGTGCTCAGCATATGTGGGAACTCCTTCAAGACTGTTGGAAAAGCATTCCAGATGAAGCTGGTTGAGAGAATGCCAAGAGTGTACAAAGTTGTCATCAAGGCAAATTACAAGTTGATTTGTTTAACACTTTTTTGGTTACTACATAATGCCATATGTGTTATTTCATAGTTTTGACAATGTGGAAAATAGTWWAAAAAAAAGAAAAATAAAGAAAAACCCTTGAATGAGTAGGTGTGTCCAAACTTTCGACTGGTACCCTATGTGTGTGTGTGTGTTGGCATTTAGGCAATCTCTGGGTGACTCTTCGTCCCTCTGCAGCTTTCTGATGTCGTCACATTAACAGCTGCTGATAATGAAAGGCAGATAAAACACTCCTCTACCAACTCTCTCTCCCTCTCTTGCTCTCTCCCTCCCCCTCTCTCTGTCTCTCTCTACCCCCTCTCTCTCTCCCATCCCCCATCTCTCTCTCTCTCTCTAACCTGTCACTCTCCTCCCTCTCCCTCACCCTCTCTCTCTCTGTCACTCTCTCCCCTCTCTCTCTCTCTCTCTCTGTCCCCCTCGCTCTCCCACCCCCTCTCTTTCTCTCCCTTCCCTTGTCTTGCTTCTCCCTGTCTCTTTGGTGATAAGAACATCTTGAGCATCTTAACTGCCTGAAACAAGAAAACCTGCCCAAAATAAGGGCAGTCAACAGTGGTGCTAGCATCGAGACAACATTAATGCAGCGTGTGTGGGTGTGTCAAGTAGAGGGATATTATTTAACGGAATGTGTTTTTCTCTCTCCTCTTATCACCCGGGACACAGACCCTGTACACGTTACCATGAACAATGGCCCCACAAAGCCTTTTGTTAGGAGGCTACAGTTTGACACGCACGCATGCACACACACAAACACAGGTCCCCGCGTGCATGCAAACACACACTTAAACACACACGCACACACTCACACACGTCCGGAGGAAGAAGAACTATTCATTATTATACAGTACTGTAATGTTCTGGTGTGTGTGTGTGTGTGGTGTGTGTGTGCGTATGGGTTATTATCAGCAAAACACAATGAAATACTAATGATCATTTCCAACAGGCCTGTGTGGGGATAATCTTGAGTGTGTGCGTGTGTCCTGTTCATTTCAACCTAGCAGAAGTAGAGAAGTGGAGGCAGAGAGCAGTACTAACTAGTCTCCTGTTACTCCTCCACATACTCTCTCTCATTACCGCTGTTTTCTGCTCTCCTTTCATCATGCTCTCATTATAACCACCATTAATTATGAATCTCTCCTCGGATGAGTGAGCGAAGCCTCCGATCCGCTCTACCCGAGCAAGAGTGTGACAGCTCCGGATCCTACGACAGTTACTACGACCAGCATCAGAGAACGCTGCTCGCCACTGTTGACGATGTCTCTTCGTTCGCCTGTTTGCCTACGGAAGCATGAGATTTAACTGTATCTTTATTAATTCAGGTTGCTATCTGGGGAGCGCTGGCGGGAGGGTGTGTGTGTACGGTGTGTGCACAGTGTGTGGGTACGGTTTCTATAATTATCCTTCCACGTTCTGATTAATAATAATAATAAAGCTAATAACAGTGGAAGATTTTGGCCCCTCAACCTCCTGCACTGTTATGAATATGAATGAATGAACCCCCTAGTCTGCTTCTTGACTGACATATGCCAACCGCCAAGCCAACTTCCCTCTCTCTAAAAGAGTAGGTTGCGTCAGAATTGGCACCATGTTCCCTATATAGTGCACTAGGCCAATGGACTCTGGTCAAAGTAGTTCACTACAATAAATAGTGAATCGGGTGCCAATTCGGATGTACCCTACTTCACTCCTCAGGTAGTTGTAGTTTAGTTATTTACAGACAGAGTGAAGGGAAGAAGCTTTGTGAAGGAGGGAGGGGCAACAAAAAGAAAAGAAAATGGTTTAATCAGTACACATCATAGAGGCCCTACATCACTAGAGACACACTCATCCACTAGAGGCCCTACATCATCACTAGAGGCCCTACTCATCACTAGAGGCCCTACTCATCACTAGAGGCACTACTCATCACTAGAGACACTACTCATCACTAGAGGCACACTACTCATCACTAGAGCACTACTCATCACTAGAGGCACTACTCATCACTAGAGGCACTACTCATCACTAGCCCTCTCATCACTAGAGCACTACTCATCACTAGAGGCCCTACTTCATCACTAGAGGCACTACTCATCACTAGAGGCACTACTCATCACTAGAGGCACTACTCATCACTAGAGGCCCTACTCATCACTAGAGGCACTACTCATCACTAGAGGCACTACTCATCACTAGAGGCCCTACTCATCACTAGAAGCCCTACTCATCACTAGAGGCACTACTCATCACTAGAGCCCTACTCATCACTAGAGGCACTACTCATCACTAGAGGCACTACTCATCACTAGAGGCACTACTCATCACTAGAGGCCCTACTCATCACTAGAGGCACTACTCATCACTAGAGGCACTACTCATCACTAGAGGCCCTACTACATCACTAGAAGCCCTACTCATCACTAGAGGCACTACTCATCACTAGAGGCCTACTCATCACTAGAGGCACTACTCATCACTAGAGGCACTACTCATCACTAGAGGCACTACTCATCACTAGAGGCACTACTCATCACTAGAGGCACTACTCATCACTAGAGCACTACTCATCACTAAGCTACTATCACTAGAGCTACTATCACTAGAGGCATACATCATCACTAGAGGCCCTACTCACACTAGAGGCACTACTCATCACTAGAGGCATACTTCATCACTAGAGGCACTACTCATCACTAGAGGCACTACTCATCACTAGAGGCACTACTCATCACTAGAGGCACTACTCATCACTAGAGGCACTCGCGACAGTCTGCCACACCACAACGTGACTATTATTCTGATTGGGACAGAGTCCTGACAATGTAGGGAAACGCCTGGTCTATCTGTCAAAACATAACTTTGACAATGGGGGTCACACACACGGCACATTACGAGATCACTATAAGTCACCTTAGTGGTAATGCTACTCTATACCAGAGGTGTTGAGGTTCTGGAGAACTGCTGGTTTTCTGTTCTACCTAATTATTAATTACACCTTCCTGGTGTCCCCGATCTCAATCTGTCCCTAAGAGGAAGAATGAAAATCAGCAGCGGAACAGATTTGTATACATCATTGCTCTAAAGCTTACTATTCCCTGTCCTACAGGAACATAGTATTGATACCTAAGGACTGGGCTTGTTAAAGCCTTAATTGTCCGATTTTGTTCAAAATTTAACTTTACCGATGGTGTCACTCATGGTATAGTATTGACACCAGTGATAATGTACATGTATAGCTTACTTAGAACACCTTATTAGGCCTAAGGGTATGTTGAAGAACTGAATGATAGACTGACGTGACTAGCAAGGGCATGAACGCACAGAGCATGGAATCTAACAACATTCTCTGTGTGTTCCATCAAGACCCTGATACAGCCTCACTTCATGAGATGGCTGGAAACAACTTAACTCCCCTCTAAAACCTAATGTCAGGTTTACAATTCCTGGGATTTGTAGTGGAACCCGGTCGAGTCCAGATGGACCCCAAGAAGGTAGGGGCGGTAGCGGATTGGCCCACCCCCAAGTCCGTTAAGGAAGTTCAGCGTTTCCTGGGCTTCACTAACTTTTACCGCAAGTTCATCAAGAACTTCAGCTCGGTGGCAGCCCCTCTCTCAGCTTTAACCAAGGGTGACAACACAAGGTTTCTGTGGGGAAGAGAAGCTGAGACGGCCTTCCAAGGACTCAAGCAGCGCATCCTCTCTGCTCCCATCCTGACACTACCGACGGCGGATGAACCTTTTGTGGTGGAGGTAGACGCATCAGAGGTTGGTGTTGGAGCTGTCCTGTCTCAGAGGGGTGAAGACAAGAGGCTTCATCCTTGCGCCTTCTTCTCTCACCGGCTTACCCCGGCCGAGAGGAATTACGATGTGGGGGATCGTGAACTCCTAGCGGTTAAGATGGCATTGAAGGAATGGAGACACTGGCTCGAGGGGGCTTCTCAACCATTTCAAGTGCTTACGGACCACAAGAATCTGGAGTATATCCAGCAGGCGAAACGGTTGAACTCCAGACAAGCTCGATGGTCTCTGTTCTTCAGCCGATTCCAGTTTATCCTCACCTATAGACCCGGGTCGAAGAATCTCAAACCGGACGCCTTGTCACGAGTCTACTCTCCTGCCATTCGAGAAGATACTGACATGACTGTCCTTCCTGCCGCTAAGATCGTGGCTCCGATCTCYTGGCAAGTTGAYGATACCGTGAAACAAGCTCAAGCCATCGAACCGGGTCCTGGAGGAGGTCCTGCCAATCGGTTGTTTGTTCCCAATGCAGCAAGGTCCCAAGTCCTTCTGTGGGGGCACTCCTCTCGCCTCACCTGTCACCCGGGCGTAGGTCGCACCTTGGAGTTCATCCAGCGTAAGTTCTGGTGGCCCACCATAAAAGAAGACGTGGCCACTTTCGTCAAGGCCTGTTCCGTGTGCTGCCAGGGKAAATCTTCTCACCTCCGCCCTCAAGGACTTCTTCACCCTTTATCTATTCCCCACCGACCCTGGTCCCATATCGATCTCAATCTGTCCGCAGAGGAGGCAGACCACATAGAAACATATTCCAGGCATGCGGCAACCACGCACTTTCGTCTACATATCATCCATTGCTTAAAGCTTTCCCTCATTCCTATGTCCTATACAGGATCACCATATGTACTCTGATATCTAGACGGAATGGAAGCTTCTTCGTCTCAAAACGTACCTTAATTTGTCCGACTTTTGTCTGCAAAATCTTACAACTTCTCACCCTCCTTTCCCGTTATGTCGTGCGTCACTCACTGTGTGTTATCTCTAATGGTCTAATCCTCCAGGCGCCTAGTTTCGGTACCACCTAGTGACTCACACCTGTCTGAACTGGTACTCGGCTGGCTACTTACGCAAGACACTCTCACTAGACGATGTCAGCGACGATAAAGGGTTAATGTTTGAAGAACTGCAGAAGGGGTGGATACGGCTGACACGTGCGTACGCAGGGCCGATAGACAGGCACAAGAGCATGGGGACACTCTCTAAGCACACATTCTCCTTCGTGGGTCGTGTTGGCACCTTCTTCAACTACGACCTCTCGCATCTCACAGCACTCCACTTTCTCATTCGTTACTGGATCTTCTGTGGCGTGCGTAACAAAACAACTTAGCTCCACTCTTCCCTACACATCTAATGTAGCGTTATATACAAATACCCTTGCCTATTGGGATTCTTGGGTATTGTCGCGAACACTAACCGCAAGCTTGCTTGGCTCGAATGTTCTCACGTATCTGCCTGGATCTCCACTAGCCACCACATGTAGCGGCCGCCTCCGTCTGTGACAGACTTGGGGACTTTGCGCTCAACCCAAAGTTTGCGTATAAAAAGAGGGAAGTTCAGCGGATTCTCGCGTAGGCGGAACTTCATCAACCTCTGTTTGTCATAAGCTCCAGCAAGTTCATCAGAGAACTTCAGCTCGGTGGCAGCCCCTCTCTCAGCGCTTAACAAGGGTGCACACACAAGGTTTCTGTGGGGAAGAGAAGCTGGCTGAGCACGGGCCTTCCTCCAGACTCAAGTACTACCATTGTCTTATAGCTACCCACTTATCTCCAGCGCGCTATCCTCTCATAATGGTACCCGCATATCCCTGACACCTCCGGACGTCTTGGTGGATGGAGAGGCTTCCTGGTGGAGTAGACGCCATCGAGGTTGGTGTTGGACGGCTGTCCTGTCTCCAGAGAGGTCAGAAGCAACTCGAACGCACGGCTTTATGGGTCCTTTTTCGCGCCTTCTCTTCCCTCTCCTCTTCACGCGAGGCCATTTCCGGAGACCCCTCGGCCCCTTACCTAGCCAGAGGAATTACGATGTGGTGTGCGGGTCCGCATTGAACTTCATCCTATGTCGACGTTAAGGCACATGGCCGAGGGCGCTTTTCTCACCATTTTGGCTCAAAGCTGTCTTACCGGACTCACCAGTCTTGCATAGGAAGAAGTATAGAGGCTCCAGCAAAGGTCGATTAACACGCGCTCTTGCACACTTCCTATGACATGAGACTGATCAACGGCTTAATCCTCGCGTTTCTTCAGGATCCGCATCCCACGGTGGATTGTATAATCACAAACTATTAACAGCCGACAACGCGTGGTCACGACAGATCTCAAACTCCGGACCGCCCTTTCGTTATCTAGCTTCTCTCTCCTGACTTACCTTCGACGAAGTGACGTATCTCTTGACAGGTGCACTACGGTTCCTCTCTGCTCGTCAGTTCTTAAAGAACGTGTGCTCCTCCGCACATAGCACAAGTGACCGAATGTTTCGAGTGTAGATACCGTGAAACAATAAAGGTCCAGTCAAGCGTTCACCTACGAGAACTAAGCTGCGATGTTCTGAGACTGAGGGAAGCTGTCCTGCGGATCTTTCGGTTTCTCGTTGTGGTGCCTTATCCCGGAATGAGCAGGGCTAACCGCCGGTACCTGCTCAAGGCTAGACCTCTCAATAGCTCCCCCTTCTGCTGTCTGCTCAATCGCTTCTAGGAGAGCCATCCGTGCCTCCTTGCCCGCTTCCTGATACTGCTGTGCGGTGACACGCAGTGCGTAGATAGGCTCTGCACCCTTGTGCAGTTTCCACCTCCCCATCGCTCCAGAGGTCTCTCTTTGGGGCATCACCATAACATCGCCGGCAGGAGAGGGGTCGCGCCCAACGCCTGGATTCTTTGCCGTCGTCAATAGGCTGTCCGTGTGCTGCCGCACAGGAGGGCACTGTACACTACCTTTCTAAGGCTGGCAGTCGCCGTCGACGCCCAGTCCCTCTGTAATCTCGGCGAGCTATCCCTTCCACGCTTCTTTCTATCTAATTACTCCCAGGTGTCGCACCCTGCAGGGGCTCCCTGTATTACTCATCGTTGACGGTTCTACACTCTCCCTTATACATGTGGCCTTCTTTCCGTCCCATGGTAGATCTATCACAACATACTATCCTTCAACTGTGGTCCATTTCCACATACTTGACTTAGCTATAATTATTGTGGTAATCGTGCCTCAGTGTCACTATGTTCTTGTTCCCTGACAAAATATGTACCCCATCACTCGACACCACCCAGGACACAAATTCGGATCTTCTCGCACTGTTTGCGCTGACCTCTAATCCATTGGAGTGTTACTCCAGGAGTTCGTTTGAGGTCCAGTCTCACTCGCTCATAGGCATGTCGCGTGTTTGACCCGCACAGATGGATCAGTTCTCGACAGGTTGTGCGACCTCTGGTTTCGGTATGAACCAGTCCTACCTCTTGCCATCAAATGCCATTAGTGCACCGCGGCGAGCTGCTCTTGCCTCGGCGGTTCCATGATCTGGCGGGCATCGGAAGACGTTGAGCCACGTGGCGCGATGGTGGTGCCTGGCAGAGGGCGGGGGAACGGGTGGCGCGTGAACCTGGACAACCATCCGGGGGTTGGTGGTGTGGCTCGAACTCGGGGAAGGGGGCGGTGACCCGCGGTGGGCCCTGGTAGGGGTTCAGGGCTCCTGACGTGCGCAGGAGTCGCGGACCTGCGTGCGACGAGGCAGGAAGCGGCGGCAGGTGAATCCAGGCATTTCATCTGGCCGGGTCTGGTATTATTGGCGCTGGGGTTGGCTGGGGCCTGGCCTGTCCATTAGACCCGCAACTCGATGGGCGAACGCGGCGCCCGTCTGGGGGGGGGGCGCCTTCGCCAAGGTTCTGCTCGACGTCACCGGGGCCGGCGCTGGGCGTTCCACTGGCTTCCAGTTGAAGCTGGGGCGATGGGCGGGGGGCCGGCTCCAAGGGAGGGCGCTAGGCGGGAGCTGCTGAGGGAACGGCACCGGGGTCCTACCTTCAGGCTCGTGATCAGCCTACAACCAACGGGCCACAGCGCTAAAGGGTGTGTTCTGCTTCAGGGTACATCCGGAGTCCAACGGCCAAACGGAGAGGATGAATCAGGAGCTGGAAACCACCCTCAGATGTATGGTCTCCAAAACCCGTCCACATGGTCATCCTTCATTGTTTGGGCCGAGTACGCGCACAACACCTTGTGCTCCTCCTCCACTGGTATGTCTCCGCATGAGTGTAAGTTTGGCTATGCTCCGCTATTGTTCCCGGACCAGGAGGCAGAAGTCAGAGTGCCTTCAGCCTTGAGGTTCATCAGACGCTGTCGGCTTACGTGGAAGAAGGCCCGTCTTAATCTTCTGCGTTCCTCACAGCAGTACCAGCGACAGCCAACAGACGTCGCCGTCCCGGTCCTACCCTGTACCCCGGCCAGAGAGTATGGCTCTCCACAAAAAACTTACCGCTCAAGGGTGAGTCTCGCAAGCTGTCCAAGAATTCAGTCGGGTCCCTTTAAGATTGCCAGGAGAGTCAATCCGCGTTACTTTTCGCCTGCACTTACACCAGATCCTTAAGATCAATCCCACATTTCACATGTTCCTTATTAAAACCTGTTGTTTTGTCTCCCCTTATCCCGCAGGCAGACCTCCCCTCCGCCCCGTGGTCATGGAGGCCAGTCGGATTTATACCGTCACCGGATACTGATTCGCCGCCTGCGTTGCAGCGGTCCTGGCAGTATCTGGTGGACTTGGGAAAGGCTACGGTCCCGAGGAGCGCTCCCTGGGTTCCTTGCAAGGACATTACTGGACCCTGACCTCATTTCGTCAGTTCAGCGGCCCTCCACCTGAGAAGGCTGGTAGGAACGTCAGGAGCCGTTCCTAGGGGGGGGATTCTTGT
>NW_019942738.1:25430-37652 GCF_002910315.2 Salvelinus sp. IW2-2015 | reverse complement strand
TCGTCCAATCTCGTTGGACTTTATTACTGGCCTTCCTCCGTCCCATGGTAATACTACTATCCTAGTCATCATCGACAGGTTTTCTAAGGCGGCCAGGTTTGTTCCCTTGACCAAATTACCTTCTGCCAAGGAAACGGCTGAGTTGGTGATTAACCATGTGTTCCGAGTCTTTGGCATTCCGCAAGATATGGTTTCCGACAGAGGTCCCCAGTTCGCCTCTGGGTTTTGGAAGTCCTTCTGCAACTCATAGGGGCCACGGCAAGTCTTTCTTCAGGGTACCATCCGGAGTCCAACGGCCAAACGGAGAGGATGAATCAGGAGCTGGAACCACCCTCAGATGTATGGTCTCCAACAACCCGTCCACATGGTCATCCTTCATTGTTTGGGCCGAGTACGCGCACAACACCTTGTGCTCCTCCTCCACTGGTATGTCTCCGCATGAGTGTCAGTTTGGCTATGCTCCGCTATTGTTCCCGGACCAGGAGGCAGAAGTCAGAGTGCCTTCAGCCTTGAGGTTCATCAGACGCTGTCGGCTTACGTGGAAGAAGGCCCGTCTTAATCTTCTGCGTTCCTCACAGCAGTCCAGCGACAAGCCAACAGACGTCGCCGTCCCGGTCTACCCTGTACCCCGGCCGAGAGTGTCAGGTTTTGGCCAGGACTGTTCAGGTTTTGGTCACTAGATGTCCCCATTGCACCTTTTTTGTACCTTTTGTTTTTTCCTTGCTCTATTATTGTTTGCACCTGTGTGTCGTTCCCTTGTTAGTATTTAAACCATGTGTGTTCCTCAGTTCTTTGCTCTGTGTTTGTATGTTAGCACCCAGCCCCAGCCATGCTGTTAAACTTTTTCTCTTGTTGGATTTTCCAGAGGTTCGCTGGTTTTGTTCTTGTTTATTTTGGATTAGTCTTTTGAGGTTTGTTTTTTCCCTTGCTGTTCTTACCACTTTGTGGATTTTCTTTGTATTTTGGAAGATATCTATTTTTGTCTCTTGGCTTTTCTTTGGACGTTGTGGTTTTATATTTTTGCCGGAAGATCTTTTCTTTGATTAAACCACCGTCTCTTGTACTGCTGTGTCTGCCTCATCTTCTGGGTTCTGCCGATTTATTTAGTGACTGTTTCTCACACCGGGTCCTGACACCTAATCCTTCCTTCTTCCTCCCTCCATTTTCCTCAGGTCCTCCCCTTTCCTCATTGACTAATGTCTAGCTGCTGTTGTCAGTTTTTCAGTTCTCTCGATTCGGGCAACTTACTTTACACGTTGTCATCCAGCTCCAAAACGGAAGACAGTCCCCTGGTACCCAAAACACACACACCCGTGCACGCACACACACAAATTACAATAAGAACCGATCCTTTTGTATTGTATCAGTATACACTGAGTGTACAAAACATTAGGAACACCTGCTCTTTCCATGACATAGCCTGACCAGGTGAATCCAGGTGAAAGCTTAGATCCCTTATTGATGGCACTTGTTAAATCCACTTTAATCAGTGTAGATGAAGGGGGGGGGAGACCGGTTAAATAAGGATTTTTAAGCCTTGAGACAATTGAGACATGTATGTGTGCCATTCAGAGGGTGAATGGGCAAGACAAAATATTTAAGTGCCTTTGAACGGGGTTTGGTAGTAGMTGTTAGTAGTTGTACGGGGTATGTAGTAGACACGGTTTGTGTCAAGAACTGCAACACTTCTGGGTTTTTCACGCTCAACAGTTTCCTGTGTGTATCAAGAATGGTCTCAACAGTCGGAAGGTGTTCTTAATGTTTTATACACTGTGTATATTGTCAATTAGCAAGTCTAATGGGCCAATGGAACACGTGCCTATCCCTTTATGGCACCCTATTCCCTATATGGTCATCTACTTTTGACCGGTCGTATGGTCATTGGATAAAAACAGTGTACTCTATAGGGAATAGGATGTCATTGGAGACACACAGCCTTACTGTCACCTCGGGCTTTACTGTGATGATATACGATCCATTCGCTGCAGTCATTAATGAGCGCCAGAGGTCACTCAATAACACAGGAAGTGTTTCATCTGATGACCTGTTGTGGCTTATCGATGGTTGTCTCCTCTTTTATAGGGTGGGATTAATAAAACATTGGGGAATCACACACACACATACGCACACACGCGTACACGCGTACACGCACACACGCGTACACGCGTACACGCACACACGCGTACACGTGTACACACACACACTAATGATGGCACTCATACATTGTATGAGTCATGATGGCACACATTTGTCTCCCTCCACTGGTAATACTTAACCTTCCTGAGCACACAAGAGTTTTTATTTGCCTTTCATTTGGCCCTGAACCGCCATCTCTCCTTTCATTAACATTTACATTCAGCGACACCTCTAGCCGTCCACACTCACCGGCTGATGAGGTTACACACACACGCACACACACACACACACACACACACACACACACACACACACACACACACACACACACACACACCACACACACACACACACACACACACACACACACACACACACTCTCTCTCTAACTGCTCCATACATCAAGGAGACAGTGTCCTTGCTTGACCACAACCCGCTCTCCTAAAATGAAAAAGTTTTTCATTACGGTCCTCAATCTCCAAAAAAAAGAAATGATGAAATGTCTCCATTCTGGAGAAAATACCTGTTATTCTACATGGAGATGTATGACTCACACTTCATCACTCAACCATTTTATTACTCACATCCAACATCCCACATAACAGACTTCTAATAACCTGCACAGAAGGGAACAACACACATGCGCGTACAAACACACAAACATGCACATAAACACACACACACACACACAAAGTAAAAGGTAACCTTCAATTTCTTGTGGCAGATTGAAAGATGTACTGACAGAAATGTAGGAAAATGTGAAACTTAATGTGTGAACTGAAAAAGATGTAGGGGCACAACCACACAAGGTTATAAATAACTATTCAATTTTCATTAACCAACCTTGAACAGTGCGGCTTCTGAAGGAAAGGAGGAGTGCGGATAGAACAACCTTATAATACAGGTGTTAATGATTGAAATAGGGAGGATGGAGGGATGAGATACATTGAATTGTAGGGAGGGATCTTCAAAGAGATTGTGTCGCCTTGCGTGATCACTATACATGTACACGAAGACTGGATAGTGGGGGGCTGGGTGTCCACTGAGAGTACTGGAGTACGGGATCAGAATGAGTTGTGTGTGAGAGAGAGAGAGAGAGAAAGAGAAGAGAGCAAGAGAGAGAGGAGATTTATAGATGTGAGGTGATGAGGGAGGGGAGAGAGCGAGACGAGGTGTTATTGTGTTGAGGAAAGAGTGAGAGAAAGTTAAGAAGAGATGGGAAGACGCGACCGAAAGCGTGATTGAGGGAGAGAGAAGACGAGTAGTCGGAAGAGACGATCGAGAGACGAGGAGGAGACAGAGGAGAGAACGCATGAGCTATGGTGTGTAGTAGTTGTAGAGGACGATAGAGCAGTATTGTAGAAGAGAGAAGAAGATTTATGTATGTGAGAGAGGGAGAGGGAGAGAGAGAGAGAAAGAGAGAGAGAGAGAGAAAGCATACTCAATCCTTGCTTTACTATGCTCACGTGTCAGAGGGTGTTTTTGTATCATTTTACTTTCATACTGTAAGTGTCTAATTAGCAAATCAAATTGAGATGTATGATCTTAATTTGAGCAGTTTATCGAAGCAAAATAATGCAGAAACAGGATTTGACATTTAGTCCATAATGTTGCTTGATCGGTGGTTAGGCTATTAGCTGGCAAAAATGTGACTACATGAAAAGGGCAACAGTGTTTCAGTGACATTATGTAAATCATGAAACTCATCTGTATTTCCTGCAAATTCTCAGCAACAAAAGAGTGATCAAATTAAGATCCTACATCTGTATTATCAATGCAGATAAAAGAGTCTACACATGTGTTGATATAGGAGCTAGTTATGGAGAATACTGTACCACAAGTGTTCTTCTCACATCAGAGTCTGCAACGTCATTATGGGATAGAGCACACCTTTCAACCAGTTCAAGTCAACCAACAACTACCACTTCCCCAACCCTACATCCTAAAGTCATCCGCATACATAGGTTTGGTTGCTCCTAGCAGAACTTGGCAGGGCAAATCAACCGTCTCTGCTCGCATTATCCCTAAAGACCTTTCCTTGAAAAATGATAAAAAAGCATCAATATTACTGTTTTTTGTCCATCTTGAGCCACCATAGCAACAACATAGCCAGAAACACTTTGTCAAAATAGTCAGAATTAGATAAATCAATAAATCTGTAATTTTGATGTTTTTGCCGAGGAGGTCTTAGTRGCGCAATTTTACATCTAGCTAAGATGTTTGGTGCAGTATTTGTCAAGTAAAAAAATGTGCATGAAAACTAATCATCCCTCGTTGAATGACAACAAAGACTTCATGTTCCCACTCCTACTGAGAGTAGTACTGTTTCCAAACAGCTTCCGAACTTCAACTTGCCTCAAGAAAAAATTTCTAACTGCTTCGACTGGGAAGCATCCGGTAAGCTTTAGTCAAATCTATCTTTACCAACCAAAACCACTACCACAAAACTGACTCCAGTCCTATCCCAAACTCTTCTTCTGACATAAGATGGACACATACTTCCCTGCCCCTAACACCTGGGGTGTTCCAAGTCTTCTAAAGACAGAAGGAACCAGACCTGGGTTCAAATACTATTTAGGGAATTTCAATTACCTTCAAAGTAAATTTTGATATTTATATTTGAAAAAACAAGTCGTTGAATATTGGAATGTTCTTGGAAATACACATGGAAAGTATTTGAAAATACTCAAATACCTTGACTCAAATAAACTCCCATGCATTTAACTATTTTTTTAAATAGTATTTTAAATAAGTATTTGATAATACTTTAAAATAGTAGGCTATATATAGGAAATTCATAGGACTTCGAAGTCATTGATTGGGGCCACATTATTTGAGAATAGTCAAATACACAGAAAATTWGAATAACACATACTCAAATAGAAATGTATTTGAACCCAGGTCTGGAAGGAACAGAGCTAGGTGAGGATGTYCAGTATGTACCAACCCACCTCCTTTAATGATTCCTCACCCCGCAGACTGTTTCTACTACTTGTAACCACTCTATACAGTAGACACATAGTAAAGACCACAGGAGGTTGGTGGCACCTTAAGTGGGGAGGACGGGCTGGAATATTATCAAATACATTAAACACATGGTTTCCATGTGTTTGACGCCCATTCCATTCACTCCATTCCAGACATTATTATGAGCCGTCCTCCCCTCAGCAGCCTCCACTGGTAAAGATTAAAGACATAATGTAGACATGGGGGCCAAAAGCATGACACAGAAACAAGGGATAAAAGATTACCTCCGCTACCCATCATCCTCCACTGTGCCTGGGCCGGGCCTCCTCTACCCATCATCCTCCACTGTGGCTGGGCCGGGCCTCCTCTACCCATCATCCTCCACTGTTGCTGGGCGGGCCTCTCTACCCATCATCCTCTACTGTGCCTGGGCCGGGCCTCCGCTACCCATCATCTCCACTGTGCCTGGGCGGGCCTCCTCTACCCATCATCCTCTACTGTGCCTGGGCCGGGCCTCCTCTACCCATCATCCTCCACTGTGCCTGGGCCGGGCCTCCTCTACCCATCATCCTCCACTGTGCCTGGGCCGGGCCTCCTCTACCCATCATCCTCCACTGTGCCTGGGCCGGGCTCCTCTACTCCATCATCCTCCACTGTGCCTGGGCGGGACTCCTCTACCCCATCATCTCCACTGTGCCTGGGCCGGGCCTCCTCTACCCCATCATCCTCCACTGTGCCTGGGCCGGGCCTCCTCTACTCCATCATCCTCCACTGTGCCTGGGCCGGCCTCCTCTACCTATCATCCACTATGCCTGGGCCGGGCCTCCTCTACCTATCATCCACTATGCCTGGGCCGGGCCTCCTCTACCCATCCTCCACTATGCCTGGACCGGGTTTACTCTACCCATCATCCTCCACTGTGCCTGAGCCGGGCTCCTCTAACCATCCTCCACTGTGCTGGGCCGGGTTACTCTACCCCATCATCCTCCACTGTGCCTGAGCCGGGCCTCCTCTACCATATCCTCCACTGTGCCTGAGCCGGGCCTTCTCTACCCATCATCCTCCACTGTGCCTGGGCCGGGTTTACCTCTACCCCATCATTCTCCACTATGCCTGGGCCGGGCCTCTCTACCATCATCCCTCCACTGTGCCTGAGCCGGGCCTCCTCTACCCATCATCCTCCACTGTGCCTGGGCCGGGTTTACTCTACCCATCATCCTCCACTGTGCCTGAGCCGGGCCTCCTCTACCCATCATCCTCCACTGTGCCTGGGCCGGGTTTACTCTACCCCATCATCCTCCACTGTGCTGAGCCGGGCCTCCTCTACCCATCATCCTCCACTGTGCCTGGGCCGGGTTTACTCTACCCATCATCCTCCACTGTGCCTGGGCCGGGCCTCCTCTACCCATCATCCTCCACTGTGCCTGGGCCGGGCCTCCTCTACCCTCATCCTCCACTCCATCGCTGGTATTGATCCAGAGACAAGGAGCTCATTCTGTGTGTGTGTTTGCTTGTCGGAGGATCAGGGGGACTGGCCCCCCTCACACACACACAGGAAGGGGCCATCGATTTAGTGTGTGTGTGATTGTGTGTGTGTGTGTGTATGTTTGTGTGGTGTGTGCGCGGAGCGGTTAGCCACAGTGTATAGGCAATCTAATAGATGAGACTGTGTGTGCAGTGGTGTGTGTGTGAGTAAGTAATGTAGTCTGTGTGAGTGTGAGTAGTATGTAGTCTGTGTGAGTGTGAGTAGTATGTAGTCTGTGTGAGTGTGAGTAGTATGTAGTCTGTGTGAGTGTATGGTTACATGTGAAAGTGTGGGAGGACAGGAAGCAGTGGGCGAATGGGTGTGTGTGTGTGATGAACTCTCTCTATGTGGGTATCTATTTTGCAGTGTGCGTTTGAATATGCATGATTGTATATGTAGTAGCCTACCCATGCATGTGTCTCTGTCTGTTTAACAGTCTACACTTTGTGTGTGTCTCTCTGTGCGTGTGTGTGTCTGCGTGTCTGTGTGTGTGAGGGCAAGTGTGTGCGCGTGTGAGTGCGTGCACATGTATATGTGTGTGTGGCAGTCTCTACGCGTGCCTCCATTCCGCCCCCAGTGCTCTGTCACTCATCCTGACGCTAGGCCAACGCTAGGCTAACGCTTAAGTCAAATCTAATTTTATTCGTCACCTACTCAGCTTACAGCAGTTATAAAAGGTGCAGCGAAATGTGTGTGTGCTAGCTCCCTCAACATTGCAGTACAATAACAGTATAATATCTCAGGAACAGCAGATAATAGGACCTGACAGGGCGAATGCTAGGCTAACACTAAACAGTAGTTAATAGAACATGAGGGTGCTAACTCTAGGCTAACTTTAGTCTAACGCTAAACAGCAGATAATAGGGCCTGACAGAGCAAACACTAGGCTACGCTAGGATATATCTAGGCTAACGCTAAACCGCAGTTAATAGGACCTGACGGGGCTAGCGCTAGGCTAACAATAGGCTAACACTGAACAGCAGCTAATAGGACCTGACGAGTTAATGCTTAGAGCTGTCCTCACCAACCAATCACCGCTAGTCGCTAGCTACCCCACCCTGCACCCTAACACCTGTTGGACGAGGTATGAACATACACACACACAGATCCACACACATGCACGTAGGCACACACACACCCACTATGACATTCACTCCCTCACTGCTATGAAGTCGCCCCACATCCAATCATACTACCTCAATTGGCCCGACCAACCAGTGCTCCCGCACATTGGCTAACCGGGCTATCTGCATTGTGTCCCACCCACCACCCGCCAACCCCCCTTTTTACGCTACTGCTACTCTCTGTTGATCATATATGCATAGTCACTTTAACCATATCTACATGTACATACTACCTCAATCAGCCTGACTAACCGGTGTCTGTATGTAGCCTCGCTACTTTTATAGCCTCGCTACTGTATATAGCCTGTGTTTTGACTGTTGTTTTATTTCTTACATTTAACATTTACATTTAAGTCATTTAGCAGACTCTTTACCTACCTATTGTTCATCTAATACCTTTTTTGCACTATTGGTTAGTAAGCATTTCACTGTAAGGTCTACACCTGTTGTATTCAGCGCACGTGACAAATAAACTTTGATTTGATTTGATCAAACTCCAACTCAACATCCCAAATCACACACCAAACCAAAACCCTTCAGTAATCTAAAGTACGTTTGGTAGTTGAGTGAAGGAAGAGAGATGGGTTGAGAGGGATAGGTGAGTGTTGTCAAAATGAGTTAGGTGTGTTTGTGGAGTTACATGGTTGTGTTCATACTGTAGTAATACTGTATGATTAGACACATGTTTGCGGGGACAGAACATTCTGTCAGGAAAAGTAGAAAAAACCCTGACTAATAAACCAACGCAGACAGGATGGGATGGACAGATGGGGTGAAAGGAGGGGGGCGGAGAGGGGAGAAAAGACAGATGAACTGGTATGGATAAGGATGGCTATTAACAGTAAGACATTTGCATGACAATGAGTAAAGACAAGAGGAGCGAGTGATGGATGCAAGAAGAGAAGGAGTAGAGAAACTTGATGCCACAAGGAAGGGAGAAGGAGAGATGGGAGGATGGCAGGGTGTACGTGAGGTGAGAGAGGGATAGTGGGAGGAAGGGAAATTGTAGTGTTGAAGGGGTAGAGAGTGCTTGGAGAAGAATAGTAGAGAGACGGAGAGGTAGTCTGGATAGTTGCAAAGAGAGAGGGAGAGAGAGAGAGAGAGAGAGAGAGAGAGAGAGAGAGAGAGAGAGAGAGAAGAGAGAGGAGAGAAGAGAGAGAGAGAGAGAGAGAGAGAGAGAGAGAGAGGAGAAAGAAGAGAGAGAAAAGAGAAAGAGAAAGAGAGAGAAAGAGAGAGCGAGAGAGAGGAGAGAAAGAGGGGGAGAGAGAGAGAGGAGGAGAGAGAGAGGGGAGAGAAAGAGGGGAGAAGAGAGAGAGAGAGAGAGGAGAGAGAGGAGAGAAAGAGGAAGAGAGAGAGAGAGTTCTTAGAGAAGTAGAGTGGAGCAGAGAAGGAGAAAGAGAAGATAGAATTAACTTGACAGGCTGTCATAAAGCTAGAGGTCTGCAGCTTCACCCTGCTGTCTAACTGGACTGGACTGACCTAGCTGAGCTATGAAGAAAGGGAGGGAGGAAAGCAGGATAGAGACATGAAGAAAGAGAGAGAGCGGGCTGGAGGGAGAGAGACAGAGGGAGGGAGAGAGCAAAAGAGAGCAAGAGGCTGCATGGGAGGGAGGGAGCGAGTGAAGGAGAGACAGAAAGACAGAAGAGAGGAGAGAGAGAACAATGGTTGGCAGAGAAGGAGAGCAAGAGACTGGGAGGAGAGAAGGAGGTAGACAAGAGTGAAGGAGAGGAGAAGTGAGTTAGTGTCTCAAGGGAGCACGCCACAAACATTCCTAGAAAGTGAGGAGGAGGAGGATTGGGAGTCTCTCCTGGCTACACCTGCTGATGCTGCTGACTGTCTGGTGTTCTGGAGGGCTATACTTCTCATGAGGCACAG
Source organism: Salvelinus sp. IW2-2015 (assembly GCF_002910315.2). Classification (NCBI taxonomy): domain Eukaryota; kingdom Metazoa; phylum Chordata; class Actinopteri; order Salmoniformes; family Salmonidae; genus Salvelinus; species Salvelinus sp. IW2-2015. The sequence goes on along the minus strand of NW_019942738.1, from coordinate 28,025 downwards.
AGACATCACGCAGCACGCACGCACGCACGCACGACGCACGCACGACCGCACGCCAGCACGCACGCACGCACGCACGCACGACGCACGCACCACGCACGCACGCACGCACGCACGCACGCACGCACGCACGCCGCACGACGCGCGCACGCAACGCACGCCGGCACGCACGCACGCACGCACGCACGCAGCAGCACGGCACGCAACCACCACCACACACACACACACACACACACACACACACACACACACACACACACACACACACACACACACACACACACACACACACACACACACACACACACACACACCACACACAACCACAAAACAACACCAAGATCTCATAGGTTCCCTTTGAAATCTAAGATTACAGAATGAACGTATGAAAGTATTACTTCCGCGTGGTTACAGGGTTAATTCCGCGTGTTACAGGTTAATTCCGGTGGTTACAGGTTAAAACATAAACAACTCAAAAGGTTAAAGTTTAGATATTAATTCCGAGTGGTTACGGTTAGGGCGATGGGTTGGGAAGGCTTACAACTAAACAATTAATTCAAATCCATCAATATCATCAAGTATTTCACGGTCTAAGCAGCGCACTCTGGCTCTCAGCATCACAAGTTCGCGTCCAGTTGTCACGACTTCCCCGAAGTCGTCCCTCTCCTTGTTCGGGCAGCGTTCGGCGGTCGACGTCACCAGCTTTCTAGCCACCCGATCCACTTTTCATTTTCCATTGTTCAGTCTGTCTTTCACATCTGGTTTCACTCAACTAATTACTGTTTATTATTTAACCCTCTGTTCCCCTTGTGGTATTTTGTGAGTGATTGTTTATTGTATTTTCAGTCTGTCATGGTGTGCGTGTATTTGTTACTTTGTATATTGACATTTTGAGTAAAAGTATGTTGATTCCTTATATCTGCTGTCCTGCGCTTGACACTCTACACCAGCTACACATAGGACCCATTACAGAATCACTCACCTTGAAGAATGGAGTCAGCAGGAGCAGACACCCTCCCTGTTCCAGTGGAGGAGCGTGTTCAGCAGCACGCAACCATGTTGCAACGCCTGGGCACTGCCATGGATCGCGTGCTGCAGACTATGGATCGTTGGAGAGAGGAGGAGGTTTTCAGCGCCTCCACCAGCCCCACTACAACAGGTCCACTGTCCACCCCTCTTTCCCCCGGTCCCAGCGGGATTCGACTCGCGCTCCGAGGGAGTATGATGGGACGGCTGCCGGATGCCAGGGTTTTCTACTACAGCTGAGCTCTACCTGGCGACCGTCCACCCGGCTCCTTCGGGGCGTGAGAGTGTGTCCGCCCTCTCACGCCCGGAGCGCGCAGGATTTTGCTTGGACTTCCGGACCCTGGCGCCAGCGTGGGATGGAACGACAGGGCCTGATCGATCACTACAGGTGCAGTCTGCGCGAGGACGTCCGTCGGGAGTTGGCCTGCCGAGACACCACCTTCACGTTGGACCAGCTGGTGGACCTGTCCATCCGGCTGGACAACCTGCTGGCTACCCGCAGACGTCCGGATTGGGACCTGTCAGTTCCATCCCCCAGCACCTCCGCTCCGACGCCCATGGAGCTGGGAGGTGCTGCACTTAGGGCGACCGGAGGAGGTGCCGTTCCATGCACCATCTGTGTCCGCAGAGGGCACACTGCTGGTCAGTGCTGGGAGGGTCCCTCAGGGAGTCGAGGCAGCAGGCAGGGCACTATCCTGTCACCCCAGGTGATTCGGCACCAGGCTCACCCAGAGCCCCCTGTTGCTCACATGTATGTGTTTATTTAATTTCCTGAGTTTTCTCCGCATTCCCAGCATAAGGCGCTAGTAGATTCAGGAGCAGCTGGGAATTTTATTGACCATTCATTTGCTCATAGTTTAGGGATTCCCCTTGTTCCTGTGGATATGCCTTTCCCTGTGCACGCCCTAGATAGTCGACCATTAGGGTCAGGGCTGATTAGGGAGGCCACCGCTCCACTTGACATGGTTACGCAGGAGGGTCATGAGGAGAGAATCAGTCTCTTCCTTATTGATTCTCCTGTGTTTCCCGTGGTGCTGGGCTTACCCTGATTGGCCTGGCATGACCCCTCTATTTCGTGGCAACAGAGGGCTCTCAAGGGTTGGTCACGAGAGTGCTCATGGAGGTGTGTGGGGGTTTCCATCGGTGATACTATGGTGGAAAGTCCAAACCAGGTCTCCACCGTGCGCATCCCGTCAGAATATGCTGATTTGGCTCTCGCCTTCTGTAAGAAGAGGGCGGCTAAATTACCACCTCATCGACGGGGGGATTGTGCGATAAATCTCCTGGTAGATGCAGCACTTCCCAGGAGTCACGTGTATCCTCTGTCACAGGAGGAGACGGTGGATATGGAAACATATGTCTCCGAATCCCTGGGGCAGGGATACATTCGGCCCTCCACTTCACCTGCCTCCTCGAGTTTCTTTTTTGTGAAGAAGAAGGAATAGGGGTCTGCGCCCGTGTATTGACAATCGAGGGATCAATCAGATCACTGTGAGGTACAGCTACCCGCTGCCTCTCATCTCCAGTGCAATCGAGTCAATGCATGTGGCGTGCTTCTTCACAAAATTGGAT
>NW_019942738.1:24135-25045 GCF_002910315.2 Salvelinus sp. IW2-2015 | reverse complement strand
CGGGTTGATGAATGCTCCATCAGTCTTCCAGGCCTTTGTTGACGAGATTTTACCGGACCTGCACGGGCAGGGTGTAGTGGTGTATATTGATGACATTCTGATATACTCCGCTACACGCGCCGAGCATGTGTCCCTGGTGCGCAGGGTGCTTGGTCGACTGTTGGAGCATGAKCTGTACYRRAAGGCTGAGAAATGCCTGTTCTTCCAGCAGTCCGTCTCCTTCTTAGGGTARCAGATTTCCACGTCAGGGGTGGAGATGGAGAGTGACCGCATTTCAGCCGTGCGTAATTGGCCGACTCCCACCACGGTAAAGGAAGTACAGCGGTTTCTGGGGTGTGCCAACTACTAKCGGAGGTTTATCCGGGGCTTTGGTCAGGTAGCAGCTCCCATTACCTCACTGCTGAKGGGAGGACCGGTGCGGCTGCAGTGGTCGGCTGAGGCGGACAGGGCTTTTGGTCACCTGAAGGCTCTGTTTACCTCGGCTCCCGTGCTGGCTAATCCGGATCCCTCTTTGACGTTCATAGTGGAGGTGGACGCGTCCGAGGCTGGGATGGGAGCCGTGCTCTCTCAGCACTCGGGCACGCCACCGAAGCTCGGCCCCTGTGCCTTCTTCTCGAAGAAGCTCAGCCCGGCGGAGCGAAACTATGATGTGGGGGACCGGGAGCTGTTGGCTGTTGTCAAGGCTCTGAAGGCGTGGAGACATTGGCTTGAGGGGGCTAAACACCCTTTTCTCATCTGGACTGACWACCGCAATCTGGAGTACATCCGGGCGGCGAGGAGACTGAACCCTCGCCAGGCAAGGCGGGCTATGTTCTTTACCTGTTTTGTTTTCACTCTATCCTACAGACCAGGTTCCCAGAACGCTAAGGCAGACGCACTATCCCGGATGTATGACACAGAGGAGCGGTCC
>NW_019942738.1:13738-19581 GCF_002910315.2 Salvelinus sp. IW2-2015 | reverse complement strand
TGCCTCCAGAGGGTGTGTGTGTGTGTGCGTGAGCGCACGCGTGTGTGTGTGTGTGTGTGTGTGTGTGTGTGTGTGTGTGTGTGTGTGTGTGTGGGGGGCTTGGAAATGTAGACAGAGATATATATAGATGGCCACAGTACATCAGTCACAGGCTAGAATACATTAGTAGGTAAATAGGGATTACTTAATCTCTACGAACAGGGGGTAAACCACAGCACACAGCAGAGTAGAGGGATACACATCCTTCAGAGCGTCATCACACTAAAACCTCCAACCAACAACACCGCCTGTGTCTAAGCCTATCTCTTCCACCAATCACACTGTAGGCGTCCTGTCATTCTGCAAGCTGATTTGCTCACAGAGCCGATTCCCCGCGAGAGGGTGCCAAGTTGAATAAGCATTCTCATCATTGGTTGTTTTTACAGTGGCTGCGTTCATTAACCATGCTCCACAGAGACAGAGTATTGTACTATGAACAAACACTGACATTAGGAAGCTTAGAAAGCCACAACGGCAGCATTGTTAGACTAATGGTTAAGTAACCGAATGAGACCTATATATTCTGGTTACAACAATACATTCTCCATTGAGACACTACTGCAGTCCTCTTCATAATGAACCATATGCCCCGACTGCCTGGACAGGGACAGTATATGCAGTGTGTGTGTGTGTGTGTTTATAATTACATGTGTAATGTAAAGCAGTGTACAGACAGTGAACTAGAGGGATATAAAGTGTCTACATAGCAAATTAACACCAATCATCATGATGGTCTTCTATTGTTTCTGCCTACTCAAGTGTGTGTGTGTGTGTACACGTACAGTACCAGTCAAAAGTTTGGACACACCTGCTCGTTCAAGGGTTTTTCTTTATTTTTACTATTTTCTACATTGTAGAATAATAGTGAAGACATCAAAACTATGAAATAACACATATGGAATCATGTAGTAACCAAAAAAGTGTTAAACAAATTAATATACATTTTATATTTGAGATACTTCAAGTACCACCTTTTGCTAACAGCTTTGCACACTCTGACATTTCCAACCAGCTTCAGGAGGTACACATGAAGCATTTCAATTAACAGGACCATGTTAAAAGTTAATTGTGAATTTCTTATCCTTCTTAATGCTTTGGCGATCAGTTCTGTTTTACAGTATGGGATAAGAAGATAGCCTATTTTTGTAAAAAGACCAATCCAATTATGCAAGAAAGAACAGCTCCAAATAAAGCAAAAAAACCGACAGTCACCAACTTTAAACATCAGTTCAATGAGAAAATGTGCTTTTATTGAGACCGCCACCAGTAAAGAACCAGAGTACCTCAAGCCTCAGAAATCCAGCCAAAAATAAATCTACAGTTCAAGAACTCTGACACAATCTCAACATCAACTGTTCAAGAGACTGTGTGTGAATCAGGCCTTCATATCGAAATGCGCAAGAAACCCCTACTAAAGAACCCAATAAAGAAGAGACCTGCTTGGCAAGAAACCCGAGCATACATATAAAAACCCATTGAAACTGTCTTTGTTTGATGAGTCCAGTTGAGATTTTGGTTCACGCCGTCTTGTGAGACGCAGTAGGTGAACTGCATATCTCGCAGTGTGGTGCCACACAAGCATGGAGAGGTGTATTTGTGGGGTGCTGCTGTGACACTGTCTGTGATTTATTTAGAATTCAAGGCACACTTAACCAGCATGGCTATCACAGCATTCTGCAGCGATACGCCATCCCATCTGGTTAAGGCTAAGTGAGTCTATCATTTATTTTTTTAACAGGACAATGACCCAACACACCTCCGGGCTGTGTAAGGGCTATTTGACCAAGAAGGAGAGTGATGGAATGCTGCAGCAGATAACTTGGCCTCCACAATCACCSGACCTCAACTCAATTGAGATGGTTTGGGATAAGTTGAACCGCAGAGTGAAGGAAAAGCAGCCAACAAGTGCTCAGCATATGCAAGAACTCCTTCAAGACCCGTTGGAAAAGCATTCCAGGTGATCCAGGCTGTATCACATCCAGCCGTGATAGGGAGTCCCATAGGGCGGCACACAATTGGCCCAGCGTCATCCGGGTTTGGCCCGGGTAGGCCGCCATTGTAAATAAGAATTTGTTCTTAACTGACTTGCGTAGTTAAATAAAGGTTAAATAAAAAATAAAAAAATGTATAAAGCTGGTTGAGAGAATGCCAAGAGTGTGCAATAATGTCATCAAGGCAAAGGGTGGCTACTTTGAAGAATCAAAAAATATATTTCGATTTATTTAACACCTTTTTGGTTACTACATGATTCCATATGTGTTTTCATAGTTTTGATGTCTTCACCATTATTCTACACTGTAGAAAACAGTAAAAATAAAATAAAAACCCTTGAATGAGTAGGTGTGTACAAACTTTTGACTGGTACTGTGTACGTGTGTGTGCACATGTATATGTAATTGTGAGTCCTGCTTCTCTACTGTGTGTGTGTGTGTATGTGTATATGTGTGCGGGAGTCTGTCTGTCTACTCCACTGCTCTGCTGCTTCCCTGCTCTCCAAACGTAACACACCGCAAAGACAAACATTGAGCAAACGAACCAGAAGGTATCCTCTATCCTTCCCTTTAGGTTAGACTAACTAACGGGGGCTCCTTCAGACTGCCTGATTGGCAACCGGTTGGTTCCTGCTAGATTCACCAGTTAATTAGTTCATTAGCTCCAACAGCTTGCTAATGAGATGCCTGTGCTGCCTGGTGAAGAGAGAGGAGAGTCGGAAATCCACAGGTGTGTAACACACACAAGTGCGTGCACACACACACACACACACACTCTCTCTCTCTACATGTTTCGTCATATAACTGTTCCAATTTCACAGAAGCCCAAAGGTTTAAAGTCTGAATTGAAAGATCCCCCATATCCCTTCTTAATGTGGGCCCAGCATCAAATCCTATCAACTTCTAACCTACCATCTGCTTTACATTTGTCAGCCTGTGGGCCGGAATACCAATACCTGCAGGGAGAGTGTGTGTGTGTTCGTGTTTGTGTATTTCATGCATGTATATGTATGTGTACGTGGACTGAGTGAACAAGTATGTGTGTGTGTTTTGTGTGAGTGTGGTGTGTGTGTGTGTGTGTGTGTGTGTGTGTGTGTGTGTGTGTGTGTGTGTGTGTGGTGTGTGTGTTGTGTGTGTGTGTGTGTGTGTGTGGCACAAGAGGTGTTTGTGTTAGTGTTGTCACGATACCAGAATTTTGACTTTGATACAGATACCAGGTGTGGTATACACATACTCCATGACAAAACAATACCATGGGAAAAGAAAGCGGGATTGAAGGACAGATTTTTTTTCACTCTCAAAATATGTTTTGTTTTATAGAAAAACGACAAAGTCCACAACAATGCTTAAACAACAACATCACAGGACAACTTTTGAGGTCTGGGAAAAAAAATCTAAAGAAATTGTAGATGTTTGAGTTACCCTCAAGTGCACATATAACTTAGCACTGCTGTTTGGTTAGTTTGTGTTTTTTGTAGCATACATGTGATGGAGTTTACAAAACAAATGGCCACTGGATTGATGCCACAAATAATAGTATTTATCTACATTTCTATAGTGCTTTTCATAAACAACCTCAAAGCGCTTCAAAAGCAAAAAACAAACAACCTACAATCATCATGAGTAGCCTAGCTATAGTCAGGTCAACCAGTACATCACCATGAGTAGCTTAGCTATAGTCAGGTCAACCAGTACATGACCATGAGTAGCTTAGCTATAGTCAGGTCAACCAGTACATCATCATGAGTAGCCTAGCTATATCAGGTCAACCAGTACATCACCATGAGTAGCCTAGCTATAGTCAGGTCAACCAGTACATCACCATGAGTAGCCTAGCTATAGTCAGGTCAACCATTACATCATCATGAGTAGCCTAGCTATAACCAGGTCAACCATTACATCATCATGAGTAGCCTAGCTATAACCAGGTCAACCATTACACATCATGAGTAGCCTAGCTATAGTCAGGTCAACCAGTACATCATCATGAGTAGCCTAGCTATAGTCAGGTCAACCAGTACATACACATGAGTAGCTAGCTATAGTCAGGTCAACCAGTACATCATCTGAGTAGCCTAGCTATAACAGGTCAACCATTACATCATCATGAGTAGCCTAGCTATAACCAGGTCAACCATTACATCATCATGAGTAGCCTAGCTATAGTCAGGTCAACCAGTACATCATCATGAGTAGCCTAGCTATAGTCAGGTCAACCAGTAACATCACCATGAGTAGCCTAGCTATAACCAGGTCAACCAGTACATCATCATGAGTAGCCTAGCTATAACCAGGTCAACCATTACATCATCATGAGTAGCCTAGCTATAGTCAGGTAAACCAGTACATCACCATGAGTAGCCTAGCTATAGTCAGGTCAACCAGTACATCACCATGAGTAGCCTAGCTATAGTCAGGTCAACCAGTACATCATCTGAGTAGCCTAGCTATAACCAGGTCAACCAGTACATCACCATGAGTAGCCTAGCTATAACCAGGTCAACCATTACATCATCATGAGTAGCCTAGCTATCACAGGTCAACCATACATCACCATGAGTAGCTCTAGCTATAGTCAGGTCAACCAGTACATCACCATGAGTAGCTAGCTATAGTCAGGTCAACCAGTACATCATCATGAGTAGCGTAGCTATAGTCAGGTCAACCAGTACATCATCATGAGTAGCCAGCTATAACCAGGTCAACCATTACATCATCATGAGTATCCTAGCTATAGTCAGGTCAACCAGTACATCATCATGAGTAGCCTAGCTATAGTCAGGTCAACCAGTACATCAATCATGAGTAGCCTAGCTATAGTCAGGTCAACCAGTACATCATCAATGAGTAGCCTAGCTATAGTCAGGTCAACCAGTACATCATCATGAGTAGCCAGCTATAGTCAGGTCAACCAGTACATCATCATGAGTAGCCTAGCTATAGTCAGGTCAACCAGTACATCATCATGAGTAGCCTAGCTATAACCAGGTCAACCAGTACATCATCATGAGTAGCCTAGCTATAGTCAGGTCAACCAGTACATCACCATGAGTAGCCTAGCTATAACCAGGTCAACAGTACATCACCATGAGTAGCCTAGCTATAGTCAGGTCAACCAGTACATCACCATGAGTAGCCTAGCTATAACCAGGTCAACCAGTACACATCACATGAGTAGCCTAGCTATAGTCAGGCCAACAATGGAAGCCAAGTCTTTGAGTTCATGCATCCTCCAAAGCTGGAGAGGGACAGTTCATGGCTTGATCAGAGGAGGGGTCAGGGAGATGGTTAATGAAGAGTCTGGTGACCATTATGTAAAGGGGAACCAGTCTGAGAACCAGTCTGAGTCGTGTATCTACTGACTTCTCTTCCTTCACAAGTATGGCACCCACTTGGGTGATGTCTCAGCAGCAGCTCTGGGTGCAGAAAAGCTCACCACTCACAGTTCAGATTAGTAGCCCCAGTAGCCGTCTCACTACGAGCCTCTGCCTCAGCAGCTCTGGTGCCAGAAAGCTCACCACTCACAGTCAGATTAGTAGCCCCAGTCCCGTCCTCACTACGAGCCCTCTGCCTCAGCAGCTCTGGGTGCAGAAAGCTCACCACTCACAGTTCAGATTAGTAGACCCAGTAGCCGTCCTCACTCGAGCCTCTGCCTCAGCTCTGCATTCCTCTACTGCATCTCCCATTCCTCTCAAGCTTCAGGTGACTCTTCAATTATGTTTTCAAAAGTCAGGAACCAGCAGCCAGGTGAAAAAAAGTGTACAGTGTCACAAAGGAACAGGACTGCCTTAAATGAGTATTAAATTAATGTAG
>NW_019942738.1:0-12687 GCF_002910315.2 Salvelinus sp. IW2-2015 | reverse complement strand
AAGTATGTGTGTGTGTTTGTGTGAGGTGGTGTGTGTGTGTGTGTGTGTGTGTGTGTGTTGTGTGTGTGTGTGTGTGTGTGTGTTTGTGTGTGTGTTGGTGTGTGTGTGTGGTGGTGGTGTTGTGTGTGTGTGCACAAGAGGTGTTTGTGTTAGTGTTGTCACGATACCAGGATTTTGACTTTGATACAGATACCAGGTGTGGTATCACAATACTCCATGACAAACAATACCATGGGAAAAATAGAAAGCGGGATTGAAGGACAGATTTTTTTTCACTCTCAAAATATGTTTTGTTTTATAGAAAAACGACAAAGTCCACAACAATGCTTAAACACAACATCACAGGACAACTTTTGAGGTCTGGGAAAAAAAATCTAAAGAAATGTAGATGTTTGAGTTACCCTCAAGTGCACATATACTTAGCACTGTGTTTGGTTAGTTGTGTTTTTGTAGCATACATGTGATGGAGTTTACAAAACAAATGGCCACTGGATTGATGCACAAAATAATAGTATTTTACTACATTTCTATAGTGCTTTTCATAACAACTCAAAGCGCTTCAAAAGCAAAAAACAAACAACCAGTACATTCATCATGAGTAGCCTAGCTATACGTCAGGTCAACCATTACATCATCCATGAGTAGCCTAGCTATAGTCAGGTCAACCAGTACATCATCCATGAGTAGCCTAGCTTATAGTCAGGTCAACCAGTACAATCACCATGAGTAGCCTAGCTATAACACAGGTACCAACCAGTACATCATCATGAGTAGCCTAGCTATAACCAGGTCAACCATGTACATCATCATGAGTAGCCTAAGCTATAGTCAGGTAACCCAGTACATCATCATGAGTAGCCTAGCTATAGTCAGGTCAACCAGTACAATCATCAATGAGTAGCCTAGCTATAGTCAGGTCACAGATAACATCATCATGAGTAGCCTAGCTATAACCAGGTCAACCATTACATCATCATGAGTAGCCTAGCTATAACCAGGTCAACCATTACATCATCATGAGTAGCCTAGCTATAGTCAGGTCAACCAGTACATCATCATGAGTAGCCTAGCTATAGTCAGTCAACCAGTACATCATCATGAGTAGCCTAGCTATAACCAGGTCAACCAGTACATCATCATGAGTAGCCTAGCTATACCAGGTCAACCATTACATCATCATGAGTAGCCTAGCTATAGTCAGGTAAACCAGTACATCACCATGAGTAGCCTAGCTATAGTCAGGTCAACCAGTACATCACCATGAGTAGCCTAGCTATAACCGGGTCAACCATTACATCACCATGAGTAGCCTAGCTATAACCAGGTCAACCAGTACATCACCATGAGTAGCCTAGCTATAACCAGGTCAACCAGTACATCACCATGAGTAGCTAGCTATAGTCAGGTCAACCAGTACATCACATAGTAGCCTAGCTATAACCAGGTCAACCAGTACATCACCATGAGTAGCCTAGCTATAACCAGGTCAACCAGTACATCACCATGATAGCCTAGGCTATAGTCAGGCCAAACCAATGGAAGCCAAGTCATTTGAGTTCATGCATCCTCCAAAGCTGGAGAGGGACAGTTCATGGCTTGATCAGAGGACAGGTGGTCAGGGAGATGGTTAATGAAGAGTCTGGTGACCATTATGTAAAGGGGAACCAGTCTGAGAACCACGCTGATGTCGTGTATCTACTGGACTTCTTCTCTTCCTTCACAATGTATGGCACCCACTTGGGTGAGTGCTCAGCAGCTCTGGGTGCAGAAAGCTCACACTCACAGTTCAGATTAGTAGCCCCAGTAGCCGTCCTCACTACGAGCCCTCTGCCTCAGCAGCTCTGGTGCAGAAAGCTCACCACTCACAGTTCAGATTGTAGCCCCAGTAGCCGTCCTCACTACGAGCCCTCTGCCTCAGCAGCTCTGGGTGCAGAAGCTCACCACTCACAGTTCAGATTAGTAGCCCAGTAGCCGTCTCACTACGAGCCCTCTGCTCAGCATCTGTAGACTCACATCACGTCAGTTCGTACCCTAGCGTCTCACTCGAGCCTCTGCCTCAGCTCTGCATTCTCTACTGCATCTCCCATTCCTCTCAAGCTTCAGGTGACTCTTCAATTTATGTTTTCAAAAGATCAGGAACCAGCAGCCAGGTGAAAAAAAAGGTGGTACAATGTCCACAGGAAACAGGACTGCCTTAAATGAGTATTAAATTAATGTTAAGGTTCTCTTAAAACATGCAAAACCCCTTAATATGAATGAAATCGTCCTTAAATTAACAATTGGCCTTTAAAAGGGAAAAGCGGACCATTAAAAATACCTTCATTTCAATTGTTGGTCAGTGCCATTTATTTTTTATTTAAGGGCATATCAAGGATATCAGGAAACGTATCCTTAATAACACCTTACTACAAAATGTTTGAGGAGAGATTAAGGGATATATGGAACAATCCTTTAATTATACATTAATTGAGATTGCTTTTGTTTATCCTTACATTTTCAGATTAGTGCAGATTAAGAAACAATGGTGCTTTAAAAAATACTGCATCCTTTTGACTAATGTTGGGACTGCACTTTGTGCAAAAACCACAAGCGCAAGTTTCTTTTTAAACTATTGACGTCATGCACGAGAACAGATCTCTTGTGAATGTGGATTTAGTGGTACAGTTTAACGTAAACTCACTCTCTTTTGTACATCGCCTTGGTCCGTACAATTGCCTTATTTCAGCGCCCCAAAACGTAATACTCCCCAGATCAACTGTAATGTCAATGCCATTGTAAAGCACAATTTCTCCCCTTTCCAACAGAATCAATTACATGACCCTCACGCTGCCCGTTTCTGCATGAATCAAGAAGGCAATGAGCCGTCGGGTCTTTTTTTTAAATGGCGGGTGGGAAGCGAAACTAATGCTGATAGTAAGAGGAGAGATGTTGTGTGGGAAAATTGCTTTTTTTCACTCGATCTGTCAACTTATCACCTTATCGCCTCTAAAATGTAAATAAACACTATAAAGAGTTTATAATGTGTCATTACATACCTATTTGAAGGTTTGTGTCGAATTTGAATCGTGTTTTTAGGGCGGTGTTAAAGTGATCTTCAGAAGTAAACAGCGGCTTTGAGAATCATGATCGCTTGCAGTGATGACGCAAAAAATGACTAGGTATCCCCCTTACCCCCGTCACTGTCCATTTCTTGTTTTTAATGAGAAGAAGTGCTACACCTGGTGGAGAGAGATTGTAAGACAGAAATGTTCCTTTATACGTGCTGTACGTTACGGCATGACACGTCACGATGTAACGGAGGGTCAGTTTTTTCACTTTTCTCAATACTTAGAGCCATTACCATGCGATCAACCATGAACAGAAACGTAGTTCACCCAAATTTTGAAGTCAACACAGTCGCTACAGTCCCATTAGTTTGTCTTGTAGCCTCGTTTGAATGTTGCGGTTGCGCACATTTGTACGGAAATGGGGTGGTGAGTTTACGTTACACCATTTGTTAGAAAGTAAGACAAGGAGTAAAAATGGACATGGAGARCAATAATAAAAAGTCACGTAAACTAACTATTTTAAAAAGCTGCCAAATGTCATGGTGTCAAACTAGCTAGCTAGCTAACTGTTGATCTAGCTAACGCTAGCTAGCTAGTCAACAACCTAACCGTAACTAGCCAGCTAGGCAACAGCTAGCAAGCTAACGTCTGCCTTTGAGTCTAAAGAGCATTTATCTAGCTAGACTAGTTAAGTTAGACTATAGTTAGCTAGCTTCTCCTGAAGTCTTCTGGTCCATGTTATACAGTAAGACCTGTGAGAAGTACAGAGGTTTGACAGCAGATGCATTGAGGGACAGTTGGCAGAGAACCATCCTCAAATTGCTGATGCTCTTCACGGTGAGTTTGACTAACTTTAGTCAGAACTGGAGTTGCTAGTGGCCGCAAACGTTAAGAGAAAAAGGCAATGTAAAACATATTTTTCTGGTATTGGTATATAGGGTAGTCAGCTATGGAGCTAACTGTTAATTATTTCCCAGGCCAGGCTGTCACAGGGGACGACCTGCTGGAAATGGATGCTGGCGATATCCTGCTGGTCTTTCCCAACAATAAAGACTGAATTTAGCTGTTTGCTTGGTATACCAATTTGCAGAGTAACAACTCAGCAGAGGACTGCATCAAGTCCAATAAAGGAGAAAGAAAAGAAAATTATACAACCAGCCACAGTATTTATTTGATCATTTCAATAGATGCATCTAATTTAGAAGACAATTTGCCTTTAATATTTTCAGTTTGTCTCCTGTCTCTTGTTTTATGGCAATTCTAAGYAGACAGCAAGGAGGGAGAGGACCYCCACAGAGCGTCACCATGAYTAAGAATATTAATGTAGTTATGGAAGATTATACAAGGGGTAGTTCCGACCTCTCAATCTGATTGGTTAYGAGTCATTGGTTATTCCTGATATACCATACCCTCTTTATGGTAACAKAGAGTTATTGCTTTGTTAAACAATGTGTTAGTGTTTTAATCGAATTCCGCTTAAATTGTTTTGAAATGTATGTTACTTTRAACAAAACTGGCAAAATCTTGAAAAAGGATCATTAAAGGTAACAGGTCATTTTCACATTTTGTTTCATATGCTTGATGAACAAKCATGTACTACTAGTCTACTCTCTGTTTCCTCCAGGATTTCTTTGTAGCAGTGGGGGCAGTTTTCATTTAAAAAACAATGCATTCAAGAGAGTAGCGAGAGGCGCATATCCGCCAATGAACGATAAATGCGCTTTTCTGTGCATGGACCCTGTTGACTTCAACAGGTCCAATTTCATTCATTATTGGAAGTTGAAAACAGAGACACTTTGTTTCAWTAATACATATGAGCCTTTCTCTTGAAAAGAATGGAGCAAATCACATTTCAAGATGTAGCCTCCAAAATATTTTTTTGCAGTCGCCGCGCATATATAGCAGCGGCGGGCCGCCGCTACCAAATAAGTGTGGAGGAAACACTGGGTCTACTTCTAGTAACCTGTTGAAATAACGTCCAGTTCATTTTCCTTTTTTTCAAACACAGCTAAAGACATCTCCACAAAGCTGAGGCTAATTAATGTTACCCAAGACTTCAGGAGGAACMATGTACATTTGGTGCCCAGACCTTTACCTACTGCCGTATGTCAAGACCAAGTCAGCACTTTTTTTCTGTTATTAAAATAATTCCATTTCATTATAACAGTTGTAAAGCAACGTGAACAAGACTACATATTTTAACGCAACCACTGTATCTGRGTTGTGTCTGATTTACAGGAGGGCCAGTATCTGTGGTGGAAAAGCACTTGTGTGCACCCTGAAAGAAGATGAGAGGGAGTGAAAGAGAGAAGGAGGAGAGGGGAAGAGAGGGGAAGAGAGGAGAAGGAAAAGAGTGGAGAGAGAGAGGGGAATAAGAGGAGAGAGAGAGGGGGAGAGAGGAGAAGGGGAGGGGGAAAGGAAAAGGGGGGGGGGGAAAAAGGGGGGGGGAATAGGAAAGGGGAGAAGAAGAGGGGAGAGGGGAGAGAGAGAGGTGAAGAGATAGTGAGGATAGGGAAGAGAGGAGGGGATAGGGAAGAGAGGAGGGAGAGGGAAGAGTGGAGGGGGAAGGGAAGAGAGGGAGAGAGGGAAAGAGAGGAGAGAGAGAGAGAAAGAGAGAGAGAGAGAGAGAGAGAGAGAGGGGAAGAGATAGAGGGAGTGAAAGAGAGAAGGAGGGAGGAAAAAGGAGGAGAGAGGAGGGAGAGGGGGGGAAGAGAGGAAGAGGGGGAAGAGGAGAGAGAGGGGGAAGAGGAGAGAGAGGGGAAGAGGAGAGAGAGAGGGGAAGGAGGAGAGAGAGAGAGAGAGGGGAAGAGAGGAGATGGAGGGACAGAGAGGAGGTTGAGGGGAAGAGATAGAGTGGAGCAGATAACAGGGGTAGAGAGGAGAGGGAAGAGAGGAGAGGGAGGGGGGAACAGAGAGGAAGAGAACGTGTAGAGATAGAGGAAGAAAGAGTAGAAAACTGAGAGAGAGAGGGTGAGGTCAGAGAGCCCCCCAAAAGCATTTAAGCCCATTTCAGGGAAGCACCCTGTAAATCAATTCTGATTAATTCAATTTGAGACTATGTATTTTATTTTATTAGAATCTGGTGTTTTATTTATTATTTAAAGTGAGTTTAATTGAGTTTTGTGTCTCTCCAGGGTCATTCCATGTATTTTAATTCAGAGCATCTTCCTTGGAAAACTTAAGTATATGTACATATCCATTTTGCATCTTAAAATATCCTTGATTTTTCTCTTTAATGGTTTAAATTGAGAAATTAAGGGAAATGAAGGTGAAATATGCATGATTTGTAAGGGGTGAACCCCCTGAAAACCCCATACAACAGCCCTTAATTAGGGTTTACAGGGTTTTAAGGCAAAACGTATCTTAATACATGTGGTTTCAGTGGCATTTTACCCCTTAAATACCCTGTAAACCTGTTTAAGGGGTGTTGTAAYGTGTTTTGATAACTTAAAAAACACCTGGTTTTGCACAGAGTTTACCTTAATTTGATAAATTAAGGACAAGTTAATGCACACATTCAAGGATGTAAACTAGATCAGGGACGCAAACTAGTCACCTTTCGGCAAAATTTGACGTTTTGAATTCAAAATAGGTAACCTACGTGATTCGTGTAGATCCGATGAGAAAAGTTTGGGTGAAAGAGGTGGGGCTTTGGATCACTACTGGCTGTATGAGAACGAGTGATGCACGTTTGGAGCAATACTGGCTGTATCCAATGCTCAGCCAATCATTCACATAACAACAGAACGCAGCACGCGACTGAAGAGAGAAGAGACAACCAATGTGCTAGTTAKAGCATCAGCGAGCGCTCTGGAAAGAGTGGAGAGTGGAAAGGCAGTTTGCCAGTTAACTTACAGCAGCGCGTCCTCTGACGATAACGAAGAGGTAAACTAGGTGAGAAGCCTGACCACGGAGACAAGGGGTGAGAAGGTGATGAAGCGTACTTCATGAGCTGTAACCAAAAAACAACTGGCATTTGGAAACTCGGAGAAAGTGTGGTGGATGTTGAGCAACATTAGCCAACTTAACTGATCAAATAATTGAGTTTATGGTGTGAAAATTAGCTGGCTAATAAAGTCAGACAGCTAACGTTAGGTAGCTAACATTACAACATCAGACAGCTAACGTTAGTAACCTAACCAATTCTCTATAGTATTAACTGGTATACAACACCTTGCCGTTCCTCAAGTTATAATGTGTTAGTTGCTTCCTGGACCATGGTAATCTGTGTGAAATGTTAACTAGCTAATGAACTAACTACTATCTGTGTGAAATGTTAATTAACTAACGAACTAACTACTATCTGTTAACTAATGTTTTCCCTCTACAGTATGTGGTTAATATTCAGTATGAGAGAAGTAGGTGTAAATGAGGCGTTGTTTGTTCAACAAGTGTAGRTGGAGCTGGGCCTGGCTTAAGCTGGATGCCACTATAGAGGTGAAAGGAACACCACACACTTTCCRTCTTTCTCACTTTTTCAGTCAGTGGATAAAAAGGGGTATGCCAGGTGTACTGTCTGCCTGAAAGAGATCAATTATGCCAACAAAGGGTATCATGTTCTGCTGGAACATTGTAGAACAGATGTCCACAGGCAGAAAGTGTACAATGTAATAATGTGCAGTGTAGCCCAAAGATATTGCTTTTGTTGTGTTGAACTTGACAGTAACACTTGTGAGTGAATGAGGGGAGATTATTGAATTTTTTTACTCAGTGAACGTTATTTTTGCACAGATGTAGCCTTGTGCACTTGATCAATGTCTACTGTAGTGGCCACTATAATAGAGCAAAAATAGAATGTCTGTTTGTTTCATTCTATTTATACCTTCACATGGTTTTTTTCCTAAGTGCAATATTTTGATGTGTGTGGTCACAAGTGTTCTATTATAAGGCTGTCATGGTAACAAGTGTTCTATTATAAAGGCTGTCATAGGTAACAAGTGTTCTATTATAAAGGCTGTCATGGTAACAAGTGTTCTATTATAAAGGCTGTCATGGTACAAGTGTTCTTATTAAAGGGCTGTCATGGTAACAAGTTGCTATTATAAAGGCTGTCATGGTAACAAGTGTTCATTATAAAGGCTGTCATGGTAACAGTGTTTATTATAAAGGCTGTCATGGTAACAAGTGTTCTATTATAAAGGCTGTTCATGGTAACAAGTGTTCTTTATTAAAGGCTGCAAGGATAACAAGTGTTCTATTATAAAAGGCTGTTCATGGTAACAAGCGTTCTATTATAAAGGCTGTCATGGTAACAATGTTCTATTATAAAGGCTGTCATGGTAACAAGTGTTCTAGTTATAAAGGCTGTCATGGTAACAAGTGTTCTATTATAAAGGCTGTCATGGTAACAAGGTTCTATTATAAAGGCTGTCATCCGGTAAACAAGTGTGTTCTATTATAAAGGCTGTCATGGGTAACAAGTGTTCTATTTATAAGGCTGTCATGGTAACAAGTGTTCTATTATAAAGGCGTGTCATGGTAACAAGTGTTCTATTATAAAGGCTGTCATGGTAACAAGCGTTCTATAAAAGGCTGTCATGGTAACAAGTGTTCTTTATTAAAAGGCTGTCATGGTAACAAGTGTTCTATATAAAGGCTGTCATGGTAACAAGTGTTCTATTATAAAGGCTGTCATGGTAACAGTCTTTTATTAAAGGGCTTGTCATTGGTACAAGTGTTCTATTATAAAGGCTGTCATTGTAACAAGGTTCTAGTATAAAGGCTGTCATGGAACAAGTGTTCTATTAAAGGCTGTCAGGTAACAAGTGTTCTATATTATAAAGGCTGTCATGGTAACAAGTGTTCTATTATAAAGGCTGTCATGGTAACAAGTGTTCTATTATAAAGGCTGTCATGGTAACAAGTGTTCTATTATAAGGCTGTCAGGTAACAAGTGTTCTATTATAAAGGCTGTCATGGTAACGTGTTCATTATAGGTTTTCAGGTAACAAAGTGTTCTATTATAAAGGCTGTCATTGTAACAAGTGTTCTATTATAAAGGCTGTGCATTGGTAACAAGTGTTCTATTAAAAGGCTGTCATGTAACACGGTGTTCTATTATAAAAGGCGTTCATCGGTAACAAGTGTTCTATTATAAAGGCTGTCATGTAACAAGTGTCTATTATAAAGGCTGTCATGGTAACAAGTGTTCTATTATAAAGGCTGTCCATGGTAACAAAGCTGTTCTATTATAAAGGCTGTCATAGGTAACAAGTGTTCTATTATAAAGGGGCTGTCATGGTAACAAGTGTTCTATTATAAAGGCTGTCATGGTAACAAGTGTTCTATTATAAAGGCTGTCATGGTACACAAGTGTTCTATTATAAAGGCTGTCATGGTAACAAGTGTTTCTATTATAAAGGCTGTCATGGTAACAAGTGTTCTATTATAAGGCTGTCATGGTAACAAGTGTTTCTATTATAAAGGCTGTCATGGGTAACAGTGTGCTTATTATAAAGGCTGTCATGAGTACAGGTGTTCTATTTAAGGCTGTCATTCATGGTAACAAGTTGTTCTATTATAAAGCCTGCATGTACAAAGCGTTCATTATTAAAGAGCCTGTCATGGTAACAATGCTCTCTATGATAAAGGCGTTCATGGTAACAAGTGTTCTATTATAAGTTGCATGTAACAAGCTTCTATTATAAGGCTGTCATGTAAAGTGTATTAAAGGGCAGATAACAAGTGTTCTATTATAAAGGTTGTTCATGTAACAAGCGTTCTATTATAAAGGCTGTCATGGTAACAAGTGTTATATTGTAAAGGCTGTCATGGTAACAAGTGTTCTATTATAAAGGTTGTCATGGTTAACTYCAATATTAGTGTATTGTTTTTTCTCAAAAGTGTCATTTGCAGTAAAGTCTAGGAAACAAATAACATTGGATTGCTTTCTTTAKATTTTTTAGCTGTGAATCAGGTTCACATCGGGGGCCGCAAGTAGCCTAGTAGTTAGAYTGTTGGGCTAGTAACTGAAAGTTTGCTGGATCGAATCCCCAAGCTGACAAGGTAAAAATGTGTTGTTCTGCCCCTGAACAAGGCAGTTAACCCACTGTTCCCCGGTAGGCCGTCATTGTAAATAGGAATGTGTTCTTAACTGACTTGCCTAGTTAAATAAATGTTCAATTTAAAAATGTGTATTTAAGAACATTAAGCACTTTTTATTTTACARACAGAGACCGATCATGTAGCTTGTATTCCTTATTGTTTAATTAGTTAAAACATGTACTTCCCCCTAGCAGGGATTTTTTGCATGTTTCAGTGGGGGAAAAAGTCTCACCTTTTTGGGCTCTCACCAGTTTGCATCCCTGCCAGATGCATCATTCGAACAAAAACAATTAGCCAGCTAGCTAGCTAGCTAGCCAAGCCAAAATGAGTTGACCTGCCAGTCCATCTGCAAATCTGTGTCAAAATCACCAGAAATACCCAATACAACTCAATGTTATCAAAAACAAAACAGCTGATAAAATAAAAACAAAATTAAGAACACTTAAAAATGATTAAATATGTACATATTTACCTGAGCTCTCTGCTTAGGCTGCCACTAGGGRGCCATGGCAACTACAGAACTAATCATGATTCTGTCAGGTAGACATCGGCTACTTTATASTTAACATTTAATTGAGAAGGTTTTTGGGAAAGCKTTTCCATCTAAKAGAAYACAGTTATCAATAGCATCGCTAACGGCTACACAAAGTGGTAYACATACGAGCACCATACACTCACACAGACAGGGGCATTCCATTGCCGGTTCCTCTTCAGATAGTTGCAGGGAATACGAGTCACTGATGCATTACGTTCATGTCTTATGATAAACTGAAATGAGAATCATTTCAAACCATTTAGTTGATTTCCAAACGTGAGACACATTTAATAGAACTGAAAGTAACTCAATTCTATTACCAACCCGTTTTTAGTGTTTTTAGTGTAGTGTAAAAGAGTGTCGGAGTTTTGTGTTACCGTGCAACACTAGTTTGTGTACATGATTTAACTCCACAATTTAACCTGGTTTAATTACAGCACTGCTCTGTCCGTGTAATCACCTAGGTGTGATTTGCATAAAGGTGTGTGTGTGTGTGTGTGTATGTGTGTGTGTGTGTGTGTGTATGAGGCCGGGTAAAGGGTATAACTACAGCTGTGTATCTGAGAAACCCATAGTATGTCCTCTGTATGGAGGAGCAGGTGGTGGAGCGCAGGGGGGCATGCCTCTGGTCACGGCCAACCACGGAGATGCTGTACCTGTGGAGAGGGAGTAGGGGCAGGCTGGAGCAGAGGGAGACAGAAAGATAGCTAGGGCAGAGGAGAGAGAGAGAGAGAGAGAGAGAGAGAGAGAGAGAGAGAGAGAGAAAGAGCAGGTGTGACCTGGCCCTAGAAGCTCTCCTAACAGCTGTTACTAGGCTGGAGAGGGATGAGGGACAGCTTGTGTGTGGAACGCATGAGTAACTTTCCATCCTCCACCCCGTCCTTAGCTGTCTGGCTGTCTTCAGCCTTGTGATCTGTAGGTCTGTGTATGTCTGGTGTCCTCTTCTCTCTACTGTATATTATATGGAGGGTTATCATGAGTTAAGGAGGGGTCTTTCCCTGTCAATCACAGTAGCCCCAACCAATCACGCGGCAGCCATTGGTCACATACTTGACCTTGTCCTTCAGCTCTCAACATGCAAATGAGTGTTATTACCAATTGTTAATGTCTGTGTGTGTGTGTGTGTGTGTGTGTGTGACATGACTAATGCACACATTTGGCCGCATGCAAACACATACGTACACACACACACACACACACTCTCTCTCCTCTCCCCTCCCAGCCCCAGGTGTTAGGTAGCATAGTGAGGCTGATGGGTCATAGCAGTGGTGATGGCTGGTTGGAGGTCTGGGAGAGAGAGAGCGAGAGAGAGAGAGAGCGGGGGAGCTGAGCCCAACTGTGGCCCAGTGGAGCTGCACTTTATCGGGGCCAGAGAGGGAGAGAGGCAGCTGGATCTCCAACAGAGTCAGGGGAGAACCAGGGGAAAACAGCCAGGATAGGAGAGAGGGAGGCACGGGAGAGAGGGGGAGGCAGGGTAATAGTGTGAGGAAGGAGAGGTGATGGGGTGAATGATCAGATGCTCAGGATTTTCTAGTCCTGTATTGAAGCTGTAGCAGCCGTGACACTAGCTATGCTTACAATGTAAACACATGGAAATGAATAACTGTTTACTCATAATGTATATCTGTGGTGATAAGTCACATTAAAAGTCGTCCACGACTYGCTCAATAGTATCGAGGTTACTATTTACACAGCCACAAACCAGAGGCCATAGGCTGCAGTAGGGTTGTGTCCCAAATGGCACGCTATTCCCTATATAGTGCACTACATTTGACCGCAGCTCTATGGGCCCTGGTCAAAAGCAGTGCACTTCACAGGGAATAGGGCACCATTAGAGACACACACTAGCGTACAGTCTGACTTGTTAATGGGACATAGAAAGAGCTCACCATCTAACAGTCCAGMGGATGATTCAGTCAGTGTCAGTCTCTAGTTGTGATGTATGTCCTGCTATTATGTACCATGTAGCTCCACTTAGAAAGACAAGGTGTTGGAGAAGTGATACATAATCTCACTCATCGGTCATAATTTAGACTGGACAGTGAGGGAGACAGGGACAGA